>NC_138768.1:151458713-151538713 GCF_965119305.1 Pelophylax lessonae
TTTTTTTGCGTGATCCCTCTCCGGCATGCCACAGTCCAGGTGTTAGTCCCCTTGAAACAACTTTTCCATCACTATTGTGGCCAGAAAGAGTCCCTGTGTGTTTTAAAATTCGCCTGCCTATTGAAGTCTATGGCGGTTCGCCCGGTTCGCCGGTTCGCGAACATTTGCCGATGTTCGCGTTCGCCGTTCGCGAACGGCAAATTTTAGGTTCGCGACATCACTAGTCAGGAACCTCTCCCTACAGTAGTATTAGCAGAGTGACGTGCAGCGCTGTGTGACTATAGCTTATATAGAGTCTGGGTCACATGCTGCACTGGCCTATCACAGCCATGCCATTAGTAGACATAGCTGTGATGGCTTCTAGGTCACACTAGTTAAACGCTTGCTGATTGGCTGCCTTGCACCTGTTGAAAGTGCGCCATTAAAACCGCGCCAAAACATTAAAATAAGGTTACCGAACAACAGACAGTACCCGAACATATAGTGAAATGTCCGGGTTCGGGTCCGGTCCGGGTACCGAATACCCAAAAGTTCGGTACGAACACGAACAATACAGTCTGGGTTCGCTCAACCCTAATTATGATTAAAATAAAAAAAAACCTTCCTTTACAACTCCTTTAAGGTTAAACTGCTTCTACTCCAATATTATTGAGTGGCCACACGTCTTCTTAAGCTCCCTAAAATTAAATAGTTTTTCTCTTACGTCCTCTGACAGTCGCCGCCCGTTCAGTTAGCCTTCACTAGTGGGTAATGGCGTCCTCTGCAGGAGCAAGCTAGGCAGTTTTAAATGTTAATAGAAAAACTTTCTACACTTAGGCACACCTCCAGGGTGCCGTCCCTTAGCCATTATCCTGATCCAGATACCACTGTCCTTTGGTTTTATGCTGCCTAGCGTCAGGAGTAGGCTAGGTTTCCCGGCTGGGACCTAGTGTCTCAGTTTCTTTCTCTTTTTTCTTTAAAAGGTGTTTTTATTTTCACTCACTATCACTAGTTAGTCAGGGAATTCCTGGAGGACTACAAGTGACAGTAGAACTAGGCCTCGCACTGGATAATATAGATCCTTATGGAGTCCGAGCCTGCCAACAAACGTCGCAGGTCATTGGTGCGCCCTGGCCTCGCCACGACAGTGCCCCTTGGGCTGGGGACGAGCCTGCGGAGTCACATCTTCGCTGGGATGTCTCAACTCTGGAACGCCCGTAAGTTGCTAGCATCCTTCCTGGCTGACGGCACCCCCGATCAGGGTGGGAGGTGTTCCGTATCAGAGCGGTGCCCGCGTTTGCTGGACTGATGAGTGATACTACCCCTGGGTCCTTTGTGGGGGCTGTTGTCTGTGGGGGTGTTCCGTGGGGGCTGTTGTCTGTGGGGGTGTTACGTGGGCCCATTTTGTGACTTAGTGCCGGTCGCACGGCCGCCATTTTGAGTGTGGGCAGGCTGTTTGGGCCTCCTTGTGTGGGCAGCAGCCATTTTGGATCATTCTGGCACCGGTTTTGGGCGCCATCTTGGATGAGAGCAACCGCTTAGTAATGGCGGCGGTCATTTTCCCAGTGCTTCCTCTCATTGAATTTAGGTCAGGCACCATTTTTCTGTGGCTCCAGGCGGGCATAGGCCTCTGGTGTGTGAGGGTCACTTCCTCCTCTCTCACTGCAGCAGCGTGGACTGGCAAGTACACTGGGGCCCTGTGGGGGGATTTTATCTGTTTTTCTTGGTTTTTTTTCCTGAAATCTCTGTTTTTTTCTGGTACCTGTAGCTGTTTCTGAGGGTCTCCACGAGCGGTGCAGTTTTGCGGTGGGGGTCCGCGGGAACCGCCGATTTAATGGGCCAACGCTCCAAAAATTTGTTATTGCAAAAATGGAGTCCCAGGATAGCAAATTCCCCACAGACCTGGTTGGTGCTTCAGGGACCCCTGAATCCTCTTCCATGGCCTCATTATCTGCTGCTCTTGAGACTTTGGCGTCCAAAGTGGATCTGCTGATGTCTGAACGCACTTCTCAAAAACGGCCTTTGCCCTCCCAGTCCTCTGACTCAGAGCCTGATTTGGTTGCCACGGACAACGTCCCCCCAGAGGGGTCCCTGTCCTCACTTTCCGAGGGGGAGGAGTATTCTCGGTGGCACGGGAACGCGCGGTAATGGATGCACTTATTAGTTCCATTAGGGAGACTTTGAATCTTGCCGATGAGCCATCTTAGTCGAGTAAGCGGGCTGCCTTCGGGTTCCGAAAGGCCCAAAAGTCGGGTCAGATTTTCCCCTGCCCTGTGGAATTTCACGAAATAGTGAACGACCAATTGCGTTGCATCAAACATATGCAGGTGGTGCCTAAGCGATTTCACTACCGCTATCCCTTTGCGGATGCGGTAGACAAACGTTGGATGGTGTTACCTAAGGTGGACCACACTGTTTCTAGGCTAAATAAATCCACTTTGATGCCAGTGGAGGACTCTCCGGTTTTCAAGAATCTGGCAGATAGGCATGTGGAGGCGCTTTCCCGCCACATGTATTTGGTGGCAGGCTCCCTGCTCAAAGCTGTGTTTGTCTTGGTGATGGTCTCTCAGGCTGTCACAGCTTGGTCCAAGGTGCTTGGGAGCACCCTGGTGGCGGAATCAGCCTCTCCGACTGCCCTTGACATGGAAGATCTAATGACCCAAGCCGGAATGTACCTGTGTGACGCAGCCTTGGACGAGGCTCCGTTAGTTGCACGGCTGTCTGCGGTCGGGGTCGTGGTCCACCGCATTATTTGGCTGAAAAGCTGGTCGGCTGACCACGCTTCCAAAAAGACTGTGTCTGATGTCCCTTATGTGGGGAGTCATCTTTTTGGGGACACTGGATGAGTTGATCAAGGGGCTTACAGGGGGTAAGAGTACCCTTTTGCCCTAAGCCTCTAAAGGAAAAATAGGTGGGGCCCATCTTTTAAAGCTCATCGTGGGTCCTTTCGTGCCTTCGGGGCACAGGATAAAAGGAAAATCCTTCAAGACTTCAGGTGGTCACAAGAAGCCATGGTCGGGTAAGCCAAAGGCTGGTTCGACAGCCCAGTCCACCTCTTACTAAAGGGATGCCCTCACCTGTTTCAGGGGTGGGGGGACATCTGCGTTGTTTTTAGGAACCCTGGTTGTCCAGAATTCAGGACAGGTGGGTTCATGAACTGATTCGTTCAGGGTACAAGATGGAGTTTCAAATTTGGTCCGCAGACAGGTTTTTTTCCACCAAATGTCCATCTGACTCCCGATCATTTCAGAGATCTCATGAGGGCGGTACAAGATCTTCTTGTCCAAGGAGTCATTGTGCCTGTGCCTTCACGGGACAGGTTTCGCAGTTTTTATTCCAACCTGTTCACGGTGCCCAGAAAAGAGGGCAAAGTGCTTCCGATTCTAGACCTAAAGTCTCTGAATTGCTTTGTGAGGGTACAGAAGTTCTGGATGGAATCCATCAGGTCTGTGGTGGCGTCATTGAATCCAGGGGACTTCCTGGCCTCCATAGACTTGAAGGATGCATATCTGCACATCCCTATCTACGAGGGTCATCAGAGATATCTCCGCTTTGCGGTGGCAGAGGAGCATTACCAGTTTGTGGCGTTGCCCTTCGGTCTCGCTTCGGCTGCCAGGGTATTCACCAAGGTTTTGTGTTTGAGGGGGGTACAGCGCTCAACCAAACCACATACATAAATAAATGACTGGTGCACTATTAAATAAATAAATAGTGCACTACTGAATATACGATTAAACATCAATACAATTTAAACTTAGATTAGTGTTCAATTTAAGCCAAAAATTGTGAAAAAAACACGCAAAAGGTGAGAAGGTGCATAAATATGGCTATCTGAGTCTCTAGTGCAAAAGGATCAGCAAGAGATATCTCATTCTCAAAACAGCTGGTGAGTATCCTGAAGCTTGATAGAAGAAATTAACTTCACCTCCACTCCTTCACCCAGTGAGTGCAAAATTAACTGCTTACCCGAACTATCGGTGCCCTTGATTATAGGGGGTCACATAAGTGGTATTCTCTTTCTGCGGGTCAAACTGAGACGGTGATCCATCAATATCCCTCCATGATAATTTTATACAATGGATAAATTGGGTCACTCTCCCTTGAGATGTTTATATATTATATCTGTTTTAAATCATTGGGACCAAGAAGTATGTAAAGAGAAGAAAGAGGGCTCTCATGAAGTAGTATCACACATTAAACAATTTAAAAATTGCACTTACTACAGTCATGTGTAAATAAGCCGTTCATAAGGAGATCGCGGTTTTCAGGGTATGGGAACGTTGCTTCTGCGTTCCACCTCAAACCGCAACTTCTGCTGTTACGAACTCACTAGCCCGACATGTTTCGTCAGCACGTCGCCAACGTCATCAGGGGTCATGTGATCATAACCACCATACTGTGTTTATACTGTGTTTATATAGAGGCAATATTCGCCAGTGACCAATCCACTGCCATCCTTACTTGGAACCTCCCAACCAGGAAGTATATTCAGTTCCTGATTCTCACTATGGATGCCCTTATGATCCAAACTTAATTAACACAATCGAAGTCTGCTGGTGGAAACCACCATTTTGGATGAAATAAAGAGAATAGTTGTATATACATGCACTAAATTGATTGTAAATTAAATTTTCGGATTGGTCAATGGTTATATTATGCCATATTACAATCAAATACATTCTTTAAGGCGCATAAATGATTTCATATTATATATCAATAACAGACCATAACATTTATGACAGACCGGAAAATTAATATTCATAAATATATTGAATCATTTTTTTCGAATAATTAAAATAATTTAAAATAATTTAAAATATATATTAATAATTGAATTTAAACTAATTATAAGTTTAAGATTATTTATAGCTTACTTTATTTTAAAATATATTATATTTAAAAAATAATATATGTATAAAAATGTATTAAACATGTTGTTTGATATAACTATGTGGTTAAAATCACGGTTTAAATTTAAAGAGGTTGTCCCTGAAATGTGTGGCTGACTCAATAATTAGATATATAGCAATTCAAATCTATACCAATGTTCATTCCTGAAGGGTGTAAAGTATAAATCCGATATATCCATTTGGTTTCATTCATAGAGACCTTTTTAGTCATATTATCTCCTCTCCAATGGTTGTCAACTTTATCTATTCCACAAAAAGACAAACCACTGGGGTCCCTATTGTGATATAAACGGAAATGGTTTGAAAGGCTATGTTTTGGGAACCCTTTTTTCACATTGTTGATGTGTTCATTTATTCTAATACACAGCTTGCGGGTGGTTCTCCCAACATACTGTAACCCACAAGGGCATGTGATCAAATAGGTGACGTGAGTTGACTGACAAGAAATTAATTTCTTTATTTTGAAGGTTTGGCCTGTATCACTAGACTAAAAGGCCGCAACTTTTCTAGGGTTCTTCTTAGCCGTCTTGCATGCTTTTCATCTTCCACATGGAAAAAAAGCCATTTTGATCCAGAAATGTGACCTTCTTTCTTAGGGAGTCTGGTATATTTGGTGCTATGCTATGTCTGAGGTTTGGGGCCTTTCTATAGGTGAATGTAGGTTTACTGGGTAGGATCCCATTTAGAGTCCTATCCTTTTTGAGAATAGGCCAATGTTTCCTTATAATTGACTATCTTTTTGTAGTCCAGATTAAAATTAGTGAGAAAAGCGGTTTCTCCAATATTGTTTCTTCCTTTATCTTTAGTCACCAACAAATCATTTCTAGGCATCAATCTTACCCTCTCTTGTATTTTTTGTACACCATCTCTATCGTATCCTTTCTCGACAAATCTTGTTGTTAACAGATTGGATTGTTCTAGATAATCTTCCTCTTTCCTGCAATTTCGTTGAATACACATGTATTGTCCCTTAGGGATAGCTCCCAGCCATTTTGGATGATGACAGCTTCTGGTGGGAATATAGCTATTCCTAGCCGTCTCCTTGAAGTAACTTTTGGTGGATATAATATTCCCTTGTTTCTCTAGAGTGAAATCTAAGAAATGGACCGTTAGATTGTCCCAGGATGCTGTCAATTTTAAGCCGTATTTGTTATTGTTGATTCTCTCAACCTTTTTCTCTATCGTTCATTGACGGACGCAGTTCTCTCTGATTCATATCAGTAGAGTTATACTGCCCCCTACAGGAGTAGGACACTAGGCAGGAAAAAGTTCTGGCTACACCTATGGGCAGTCCCGGAGGGTACACCCTCTCTCTTCCTGTATAGGATGTCAGTTTTAATCTGCCTAGTCAGGAGTAAGGACTAGTTCCTGGCTGGGATCTCTGGTCCTGGCATATAAAGTATTTTTTTAGCTAGCCTTTTTTTCTCCGGATCTTTTTTTCCTGTGAGATCTTCAAGCAATTATGCCGGGCTGGGCGACAGACTGGACCCCCATATCCAGTGGTCACCCCAGTCTGGCCAGCGAGCGCGTGCAGGCCTTACCTCCGCCCTGGGTCGGCCGCGACATAGTGGATGGTGCGGAAGGGCGTTTGGGGGTCCCCCAAAGGGCCCCGAATACCACGATTTTCGGGCGGAGCCGCCATTTTGTTGTAGCCTCTGTCTGCTTCTATGGAGGTAGCCATCTTGGTACACCGGTTTTCGGCCATTTTGCTGGAGATTTTTTGCAGTGAAGGCCGGTGGGAGTGCCTGAAGGACAGTGAGTCTTGAGAGTGGTGTCTCCCTCTCTGTGGGGGTCCGTTAGCGTGTGCCTGACCTCCGGGGGGGGTGTAGTGCTGTGGGGCCGTTTAAAAAAAATGTAATTGCTGGCGGGTTCCTCAGGTTCAGTATGGACCCTGCGGGCCTTTTTCCCCACCTGATCCCCTCACGGAGGCCGCAGGGCCTTCCGGATCTCCACTGTCTGTCTATGCCTTTTCGTCAGTTCGGGACGCATTTGGGCTAGGGGGGTGGTGGTAGGTGCGCTAAAACGTTTCTCCACCTACCCCTGCCTCTTCTGATGTCTCGGAATCCGAGTCTGGCTCAGGCGCCGCAGGCATGGGCCTGACGTGGGCCTCACTGCCGGGTCTGTTACCTCGCGCCCTGTCTGCTCGGATGAGGAGGATGACATTTCCACCTCCCCTGCTGTGACAGGCGCTGGTGGACGCTCTGGCTGTTTTCGGTGCGTGGAACCCTGCAATTTGGGGGTCGCAGTGGCGGCTGCGTCTAGGGCGCAGGTGGCATCTGGCACTCACATGCCACCCGGAGTTGCTAATTTTGTTGGCTGCTTATGTAGGAGTGGAACCGTCTGAAACATTCCCCTGGGGTGTCTAAGCGGCCGTTAGCCATTGCCCTTTTGGGGGAGTCTCTGGTACAGAGGACTGTTTCCGCCTTTGGTGGACGTATGGTCTCTAGCTGAATGGAACTAACGTTATTCCAGTGGAGGAATCCCCGTCCTTTAAGTACTTAGGGGATAGGATGGCGCGGGCTGTGGCCTGCGCTCTGTGCTCCCTGGCGTAGCTGCACTGGGAACAGTGTTCATGTTTGCCCTTGCCACGCAGACTCTGCCTGATGGGCGGAGTCCCAACAACGCAATTTGGTGCGGGGCGTGTCCCTCTTGCTCTGGGGGAGCTGTTGGACTAGCTAGCGCAAGTGCTGCTTTTGTTTGCGATGCCGCGCTGGTCGAGGCTCGCTTGTATAACACCTTGTCATTTTTGGCGGTGGTTGACTGGAGTCTACTTGACCGGAGTGTTGGTCTGCGGATCAAACTCTAAGAAGGTCTTAATGGATCTCCCTTTTCAGGGGGATCGCCTTCGTTGCAGTCAGAGTTCCTCCCTTTCGGCTTGCAAACAGTTTCTTTGTCCCTCGGGGACAGTCGATGTGGCGAAGTCCTTCCAGACTTCCGCTTGGGTTCCAGATGACCCTGGTCTGGCGTACATGGGTTTGGTTTTTTCCAGACCTGCTGACAAGGCCTACGTGGCCTGAAGGGGCTTCCTCTCCCATCTAGGGGGTCGAGGACCTGCGGCTGGCTCGGATCCCAGGCTGACTGGGTTCAGGAGGTCATGCAGTCAAGTTGCAAGATCAAGTTTCGATCCGGTTATTTCCGGTAAGGTTTTTTCCCTTCCAATATGCGGCTGTCTCCGGATCGCTTACAGGCGCTCTGTGGGGCAGTTCAGGCTCTGGTTCAACAAGCTGGACCTACTGGTCTTTTGTTGCTTCTGTGCAGATCACAAATTCAAGTTGGTATTGGTCCGTCGGTTGCTCCTGAGTGAAGGAAGGAAGTTATGTCACCGCCAGAGACTGAACTGAGGCTGCAGGCTAAGGAAACATGGATGCCTATGTAAAGTAATGAGAAGCTTTGGTAAAATGGCCACCGACATGTGCTCGGAACGATAGTTTGCCACACACAAGATGGCGCCGCAAGGCGCCAAAATACACTACATACAATGCTGTACGAGCGCCCATAGTGAAGCCAGACATGCTGCCCACACCTAAAATGGCGGACCGGCGGTTTTTAACCCCGCAGCGGTCGCCGCACGTGTCTGCACCTCCAAAGCACCCTAAAGTCACACAGGAGAGGGATCCCCCAAAACCCCACACAGCGTTGGCTCAGGGAGCCCAAAACGCACACACATAGGGGAATCCACAGACACACAGGACTGCCGACCCCAGACAGAGGCCCCACACAGAATGTACTTACCTGTGAGCAGCCAGCCAAAAACGCAGGACACCAGTAGTGCACGGACGAACCGTGGATGTGTCCGGTAAGGTAGCCACCTCACAGGACGCATCCCTGAGGACAAGGATGGGTCGTTTGCGAGGCCAGGGCGAACACATAGCCTGCTAAACCCTCGATGGCGGGCTGGGATTCCATCTGACCCTCTGTCCTGGAAAACCAGGACGATCAGTCCGATTCCCAGCTCCGCAAACGCCGTATTCATCTGAAGATCCAACTAACGCTGACAAAATAAACAGCTAGTAATGCAAAGAAAAATGACATTTGCAGAAAATAAAAATCATAAAATAGAAGAAGAAGGCTGAGACTGTAGCCCCAGCACAGGGAAGCCTATCTACTCCTTAACTAGGCAGAAGACAAACTGAGTTGGGATGGCTATTACCGGGGGGTATTGGACCAGTGGGACAGCCCCCATGGGTGTGTCTATGTAAATGCTTTTGTTTTAACAAGTCTTTTGCCTAGCTACTCCTAAGGAGAGGAAGTCAATACCCCCATTGGTGAAGACTGTATGAGTGTGCGGCGACTGTCGGAGGACGTAAGAGAAATAGAATTTTTGTAAGAACTCACCGTAAAATTATTTTCTCTGAGTCCTCGGACAATCGCCACCCCCGCCCCTCTGGTTCTTGGATCTTGGGGTTATTGCCTTCCGGTACTGCTTGCTACAAACTGAAGGACAGTGGTAACTGGATCAGGATAATGGCTAAGGGAAGGCCACCTGGAGGAGTGCCTAAGTGAAGAAAGTTTTTTTATTAACATTTAAAACTGCCTAGCTTGCTCCTGCAGAGGGCGCCATTACCCACTAGTGATGGCTAACTGAACGGGCGGCGACTGTCAGAGGACTTCGAGAAAATAATTTTACTGTAAGTTCTTACAAAAATTCTAGTTTTCCCCCCAATGCTAAAATCGCCATATCTATCTTCTCCAGAGAGGTTTAACTCCTTAGCGACTGAGGGTAAAACCACTGTTAATGCCCGAACACAATTTTGCAACGTTGACAATTCTGATAATTGCAGCGATACCACGTGTATGTTTTTTGTTGTTTGTACCCTGTAGTAGGGCCTAGAAGCAATAGTGTGGATTTTCATTCTACCTAAAACACACTTACCGGATTTGAAAAAATGTTCTTTAACACCTCCCTACCGGCCCATAGTATATATACGTCCTGAGTTTAAAGCTAAATACCGGTGTTATGGCAGCAGATAGCTGCCATAACCTTGGTATTTTTTTAAACTGCAGGCAATCAGCTTTCCGATAAGGGTGGTCCCAGCGGCGGATTCGCCGCGAGATCACCCTCCGGGATGGCGGAAGGGGTGCCCCCCCCCCCTCCCGCCGCGTCCCGGTCCTTTTCCCCGCTTACCGGACCCGCCGGCGGCGGGGAAAACGATCGGGTCCTGGATCCTCACAGACAGGATGTCGAGGGAGGGCAAGCTTGCCCTCACTCGACTCTATTGTCTTGGAGGACCGGAGCGACGGCAAACGTCGTTGCCGAGCAACCGGGTTAAAGGTCCCTTTTTTTTTTTTTGTCATTTTTTTTTTTTCCTTTCTATCTTTATTAGTGTACTTGTGAGATCTGAGGACTTTTTGACCCCAGATCTCACAAAAAAGAGGTCCTGTTGTGCCTATTTCTATTACAAGGAATGTTTACATTCCTTGTATTAGAAATAAAAATGATCAATTTTTTTTTTTTTAAAAAACGGTGTAAAAATAAAAAATAATAAATAAAATAAATAGTAAAAAAAAAAAAAAAAAATAAAGCGCCCTGTCCCCGTTAGCTCGCGCGCAGAAGCCAACGCACACGGAAACCCCGCCCACATATGTAAACGGTGTTCAAACCACACATGTGAGGTATTGCCGCGATCGTTAGAGCGAGAGCAATAATTTGAGCTCTAGACCTCCTCTGTAACTCTAAGATGGCAACCTGTAGAAATTTTTAAAATGTCGCCTATGGGGATTTTTAAGTACCAAAGTTCGTCGCCATTCCATGAGTGTGCGCAATTTTGAAGCATGACATGTTGGGTATCTATTTACTCGGCATAACATTATCTTTCACATTATAGAAAAAAATTGGGCTAACTTTACTGGATTCTTATTTTTTAATTAAAAAAAGTGAATTTTTTCCAAAAAAATTGCGTTTGGAAGACCGCTACGCAAATACGGTGTGATAAAAAATATTACAATAATCTCCATTTAATTCTCTAGGGTCTCTGCTAAAAAAAAAATAATGTTTGGGGGTTCTAAGTAGTTTTCAAGCAAAAACAACTGATTTTAACTTATAAATACCAAATGTCAAAAATAGGCCTAGTAGGCAAGTGGTTAAAAACTATACTTAGCTTTGACCCTAACACGAACCTTGGCACTGACCCAGATCGATCTATCTATTTTTTTTAAATTTACATCTTCATCTAATGCAAGGAGAGGAAGATGCATTATATCTTACCCTCCATTCAGAAGAGGAAGTAAATAGAGGTGGGCTCACAGTGACTGATCACTGTGATAGCCGATCAGAGGCTATCACAACAATCAGGTGACCTGGAGCCGCGAGTCCCTATCATTAGTATAAGACCTGGGGCTCTCAGTGAGAGAGGTATTCGTATATGCAGCCCCATGATAAAAAAAGGCCAGTCCAGTGAGGCTGCATATATATCCGTACCGTTGGCGGGAAGGGGTTAATGCTTGTAGTCATTATTTGTAATGTAGGCCTTCCAGTCCCCTTATTAGCTTTGTTGCCCTTCTTTGGAAACCCTCCAGCTCATCCTTCCTGAGGAATAGTGGTGGAATACAGTGGTCTGCCAAGAGGAACAATATCAGGACCTCTACTGGACACGCAGGGACTGCCTGTAGTGTTGCTTTCACATTGGAGTCTGCATGGTGGGACCCTGCGCAATGATATATTGCCTGACTAGCAGGGTGATATATAGGACCAGGGCGGTGATCCCTATGTCCCTGAATAATCCTTGTGGTAACAATCTGTCATTATGGGTGAAGTTTGAACCCCGACCCTGGTAGAGCCCTGCAGCATGTAATACCATTGCACAGTGCATAAAAAATAACTTTACAAACGCTTTAAGGTCTTGGCTCAAATGTCAAGAGACCAATCCTGATCATGGTGATACCTGGAGGATCTTCCCCATTCTCTCCGTGGATTCCTAAAGGACCCCAACAGTTCTTTTAGCTGGGCATCTTCTTGGCGTACATGGCTTTAAGGGTTGGTCAGCAGAGCTACCTAGTTAGAAAAAAAAAAGGCAGGTTGAACACACCTTTTCAAGGGGAACATTTGTTCAGTTTTGCTCTGGATGATTACATCCAAAAGGTAAATGCGTAAGAGTACCCGGTCTGCCATTTAAAAAAAAAAAAAAGTCCATGGTACAAAAACCTGACACACCATTCACTTTCAAAGAATATCCTTTTCATTTAACTCCAAGCCCCAGTTGCAAAAAAGAGGACAAAGCTCTCTAAGTCCCCCTTTCAATGAAGGTGGGGGGGGGGGGTTGATTGCAGTTCTTTGCGAACATTTGGCAAGGTTATATTGTGGACAAGTAGACCAGCAACATAGTAGCTCAAGGTTACAAGCTGGAATCCACAAAAACTTTTCCAGGCGTTCAATCATCTGCTATTTCAGGGAGTAATTCTGGTTCAACAAAGGTTTCTACTCACCTTTTACAGTTCTGAAACAGAATGGCTTTATAAAGACTCTACAACACCGATGTGGGATGCCAGATGTAGATCTATTTGCATCTCACTTCAACAAGGTAGACGGGTTCAAGGATCCAAGGTCTTTGCTATGGACACATTGGTGACCGTGTTGGAAGACTCGCGGCTGATATATGCCTTTTCTCTGCTACAGATTCTTTGCAAGATCAAGATGGAGGGCCATTCTGGTGCTTGTAATGTCACCAAACTAGCTCTGAAGGATTAGGTACATTCTCTGACTCCTGGGAGACATTCCATGGGCACTTGCAGCCTGTCCCCATCTGTTGGCTCAAGTCCTAGTCTACTATCCTGCTTCAAAAAAAAAAACTGGCCTAAAAGATTGTGTTCTGCCTGCCTCAGGCCTCGGTTATTCTTATGCTGGTCATAGCTTGAAAATAGACCTCTTAGAAGGACTACCAAATCAATAGGATTGAATTCCTCTTTTCTTAAACCGGAGTTCCGGCCACAAAAAAAAAAGTGAAAATACCCCGGGACAGTCAGGGCTAGTACATTCCACAATGGATAGCCTCTGATCTGTCCCGGTTCGCACCTACCTTTTAGAAGAAATACTTACCTTGAAAATTTCTTCTCCAGCGCTGCCATCTCGGATGTGGGCAGCTGAAGCCAGCGCGTCCTCTTCTCCCAGAATACGCCTGTACCGGCCCCGCTCCTCACTTCCAGTGCACACGCGTCATCCCTCCACAGCTTCTGGGCATGCCCAGAAGCTGTTTAGCAAGGAATAAGGCGCCGCACCGGAAGTGACGAGCGGGGCTGGTGCAGGCGCATTGATTCCTGGGAGCGATGACGTTCAGCTCCCAGGAATCAATGCAAAGAGGAAGTGACGACGCGGGCCGCGGCCGCAGAGGGAGGAAGTGGAAGAAAGGTGAGTATATTTTTCTGCAATAACAAGGTAAGTAAAAAAAAAATAGTAATTATCCATTTCTTTTTCAGGTGACTAGAAGCAAGCGGATGGCCCAAAATCGACTATGTCGATTTTGTGGCCGGAACTCCGCTTTAAGGTAGATGTCCAGGTTTTAGTGAACTTTAAATATCTTTTTTCTCTGTCGTTCATTACCAGAGACGCAGCTCCATATTCTTAAACATTGGGATATGCTGCCCCCTACGGGAGTGGGACACTAGGCAGGAAAAAAGCTTTACCACGCCTATGGGGCAGTCGCTGAGGGCATGCACCCACTCACTCTGCTATAGGATCTAGTTTGTTTCTGCCTAGTTTAGGAGTAGGACCTAGTTCCCTGTGGGACTTCAGCCTTAGCATGTTTTTATTTTAAAAGGGAACCTTTTGTTAATTTTTTTTTTAGCTAGTTATGTTCTTGAGAGAACCACAATCAACAGCCTGGACTGGGCGTCGTACTGAATATTCTAGATCTAGATTGTATTGTGCAGGTTATAGTCCTGCGCTAGGCCTCGCCATGACAGAGCCCCAATGGACGGGGGCTGGCCCGCGAGTAAAACCCCTCGCCGGGATGCACACGACCTGCTTTGGCCTGGGTCACAGCGTACCCCTTGGCAGTCAGCACCCCCTATTCCAAGATGGGGAGGTGGTCTGCCGGAGTGGGGTCCATGGTGTGGTAAGTAGTGTCCGCCCTCCCCCTTTGTGGTCTCTCGGGATGGACGTGGGCCCCTCCTTGGGATGGTCGGACCCCTGGGTTCCTCTCTATTCCCCCCAGCCACTCTAATGGTCACGGTGGTCTTTTAGGCCCAACCTACCACCACGTCCCCCCCCCACCCCCTCACGGGGTGAGGTAGGAGCTGGCTTTGCCACTTACTCCAGTAAGGGGGGAGTTGGATGTGGTTGTTGCTGACTGGGCTGTCCGGATCGCACACGGGGGTCTTTTAGCAAGTTTCTGGCCCCCTGGGGGTTAGTGACTGGGGCAGGATTATAGGCTGGGTGGGAGCGGATGCCTCTTCATCCGCGGGTCTGCGCCCCACGTGGCTGGTTTGGGCCGAAAATTTTGTCCGCTGCTTTGCGGCCTACTCGCGGCTGTTTGGGTACCTGAACAAACCTACCAAGTGCCTGACCAAACTGACTGAGCTGTGCTGCCGATGGATGCACGCAGCCGGATCGGGCCAAAAATTGAGGCCACGGCTTGGTGGTCTACTCGAGCTTTCCGAGTACCTGACCAAGCTGTCCAAGTGCCTTACCAAGCTGCCTGATTGAGCCAAGGGGCATGCCGACGGATCCCCTCACGCGGCCGGATCAGGCCATAAATTAAGGCCGCGACTTGCGGCTGATGGAGCTGGCTGTCCGAGTGACTGACCATGCTGACCAAGCTAACAGAGCTGACAGCGGACTCGCAACCAGATCGGGCTCCAAAGTTAGGCTTTTGGGCCTCATGGCTGGCTAAACGAGCTTCTAGCCAAGCTAACCGAGCTGTTGACCTGGCTGTTTGAGCTACTGACCGGGGTGTTAGTGCCGCGGCTGGGCGTCTGCCTTCCCCCCTCAGGGGTGTGGACATATGGACTGCATGGTGCCCCCTTGAACAGAGGGGTGCCATGGGGGGTACTTTGCCTGCTCGTGGGCGTCATGGCGGGCCCCCTCCTTCCTGGTCTAAGGGGCTATATCCTTTATGGTGGGTGACCCTTAAGTCTAATTGGTGGTCCTTTTGTGGATCTTTAACCGGTGTCTCCTTGGGGGACTGTGTTCGGTGACCTCCCCTGCTTGCTATGTTCTCAGGGTGAGGACGATTCCTTTTTTTACTGCACATGCAAGAGCGCTGGTGGATGCACTGGTTGTATCAGTGCAGAAAATTTTAACATGGGCGGCAAAGGTACTCTCTTTTCCCACCTACTGTGACAAAATTGTCGCGAGTCAGTGGAGTTGTTCTAAACGCAATAATGGTAAACACGTATGATGTGGCTAAAAAGCTGGTCTGGGGACCAGGCTTCTAAAAATACTCTATCAGATCTCACCTTTACGGGGGACCGCCTATTTGGGTCTTTGTTGGATGAACTGATCAAAGGACAAACCGGCGGGAAGAGTACTCTTCTTCCTCTATTCACTAGGGCAAGTCACTGCATAATAGACGGGCCCTTATTTTTCAGCACACAGGCGGCCCCGTTCGTGCCTCCGGCACGCAGGAGAAAGGACCGAACCCATTTAGGTCTTCTGGGGGTTCCAAGAAGACGTGGTCGGGTAAGCCGAGCACAGGCCCCTCCAGATCTGCAGACAAATCTCCGTCTGCATGAAGGGATGCCCCTCGCCCGTAGCTGGGGTGGGGGGGGACGTCTTTGTCTTCTATCCGGAACCAGGGACCTCCTTGATTCAGGACGAATAGGCCCACGAGCTGCTCTGATCGGGTTACAAGATCGAATTTAGGTTCCGACCGTCGGACAGATTCTTCCCGTCCAATCTACGCCTATCTTCAGATTTGTTAAGGGATCTACGAGAGGCGGTACAAGATCTGCTGTTGCAAAGGGTGATTGCGTTGGTTCCCTCTCGGGAAAGCTTTCAAGGGTTTTATTCAAACCGGTTTACTGTTCCCGTAAAAGAAGCAAAAGTGCGTCCAATTCTGGACCTCAAGGCTCTGAATCGCTTTGTGCGGGTACAGAGGTTTCGAATGGAGTTTACCAAGGGGACTTTGGCCTCAATATCGAAGACGCATATCTGGACATCCCTAATTACACTGGACTCCAGCTTTTTCTTCGCTTCGCTATAGGAGAGGAACAATATCAATTTGTGGCGTTTGGTCTTTGGTCTCGCCGCCGCCCCCAGGGTCTTCACCAATGTGTTGGCTCCGGTATTGGCATTACTGTTACAGCGGGGGACTGCAGCCTCGCAGAAGTCTGTGTGCAGCGGAGCCGGCAAGAGCAGTGACCCCGAACCGGAAGTGATGTTGGCGACCTGTCGGTTCCTCCACGGAGTCCGACAGGGATCAGAAAGCTGGATAGAGTGTGCAGGGCGGGCTTCTGCGAGGCTGCCCATCCAGGGAACCCGCGCCGTTCACAGCAGCAGCCGGCACCTGTATCTTAGACACTGCTACATAGCACAGGACCGTCTAGCAGGTCCCCAGGACTGATCATCCCCGATGTGTCCTATTGCGGGTACTGCTGTTTATGGCTCATTGGCTGTATTCTGGATCGTTTTCACATGTAAGTTACTGCAATAAATTGTCAACTTTTCATTCTATATTGTGACTTGGCGCCCTTTGTCTTCTTTTTTTGCTACATGCCTGGAGGGTCCCTCACCTCCCGAGGAGCTGCCTGCACTTTATATGCCACATACACCCCGATTTGGACCCTATGACCATCCACTACAAGGAACTATCAACAATGTGATTATCACCGGACTGTGGAAGGATTTCGTTCATAGATGAGGTTTCTGTACTCCCATCTTTGACTTGTTTGCAATTTTTCCTTCCCCCCTCCCTTCCCTTTTTGCTATATATATATTATATATATATATATGTTTATATATGGTTTTTTATATATGTTTTTATGTATTTTACCTCCCACTGTGGGACAGTGAGCGCTGACTTACTGACTTAGGTCAGTTTTTTGTTTAGAGGGGTATTCTTGTCAAGTGAAACAAGGATCCAAAATCTTTGAACAATCTGATTCGGTTGAGTCAAAAAGCAAGAAGTGCTCTTCAGTGGTGGCTCCCTTCTCAAGTCCTTCCTCCCATTGTATTGGACTGTGGTAATCATGGATGCCAGCCTGTCTGTCCGAGGGGGAGGGGGGGGAAAGAGTACTTGGAAAGCTGTGTGTCCAAGTGACCTGGACTCTAATGGCACTTTTCCACTGCAAGTACCAGCTCGTACCGGCTCGGCTCTACTCGGCCCGGTTTGCTTTTCCACTGCTGGTACCGCATGGTATAGTGTCGGAACTGTTCGGTACGGTATAGGTTTGCTTTTCCACTAAAGTAGTACTAAGTTAAGTGGGTGGGATAACAACGGGGTGGGTGGGATTCTCTGACCAATCAGTGGCTAGTAGTGACTGCATGCAAAGGATTGTGGGATATGGTACCAGTTGGAACCACAATCGAGTAGGTACTGTTTTTTCAGAGCCGTACCGTACCGCACCTTTCGGTTCCATGCAGTGGAAAAGCAAACCTATACCGTACCGAACCGTTCCGACCCTATACCATGCGGTACCAGCAGTGGAAAAGCACAAAAGCGTGCCGAACCGGTACGGTTCCATGCAGTGGAAAAGCGCCATAAGAGTCCAGACTTCTGATCAATATTCTGGAACTCAGAGCGATAAAGCTTTGCTTGAGTCACTAAACAAATCGTCTGCAAGGTTGTCCAGTTCGGATTTGATCAGACAATGCCACGGCCGTGGTTTACCTCTATCATCAAGGGGGCACCAAGAGTGTCCTGGCGGCCCAGGAGGTAACTGAGATCCTAAAATGGGCAGAAAATTTTGTTCCAGCCTTCTCCACCCTGCATATACCCGGAGTGGAGAACTGGCAGGTGGATTACTGAATCATCAGGAGTTGGATCAGGGGGAAAGGTCCCTGCACCCCAAGGTGTTTCACCTGCTGTGTGTCCGGTGGGGGACACCGAGTGTAGACCTGTTAGTTTCTCGGCTCAACTAGAAGGTACATAGGTTTGTAGCAAGGTTTGTAGCAAGGTCTGACCAACACCACAGACGCACTGGTGGCTCCTTGGGGTCAGTATCGGCTAATCGATGCGTTTCCTCCGCTAAATCTTCTGCCGAGGCTTCTGTGCAGAATAGAGGTGGAAGGGATTCTGGTGGCCCCAGACTGGCCTCGCCGGTCTTGGTGCGCAGGTCTGGTAAGGTTGGTGGCCGATTCTCCTTGGAGACTTCCTCTCAGGGAAGATCTTCTGTCTCAGGCTCGGTTCACATATATGCGATGCGGGAAGGCTGTGAATTCGCAGCCTTTTCCCGCATCGCACACGCACCCCCGGCAGTTCACACTGCCATATGCGATACGCTGGGGGTGTCAATGTAATCTTAACGACACCCCCAGTTTGATCGCATATCGCAGTGCGATCGTGCAGTTCGCACAGGATCGGATCGCACAAGTGTGAACCGCTGTGCGATCCGATCCTGATGCGGCTGCAAAAATGCCTCCTGTGCGTGTTTGCTGCGGGAGCGATGCGAATTTAGCCATACAGTTTGTATGGCTAAACTCGCACCGCACAGCTGATCGCATGTAATGTCGGAGCAGTGCGCTCCGACATTACATGCGAACCCCGCACACGCACAAGTGTGAACCGGGGCTCAAGGGCCGATCTTCCATCCTGCTTTAGTCGTTGGCTTTATTGGCGTGGCTCTTGAAAGACAGGTATGGAAGGATAGGGCTCTTTCTGACTCAGTGATTCCTACACTGTTGAAGACTAGAAAATCTACCTCCAGGAAGATTTATTATCGTACATGGAAATCGTACATCTCATAGTTTGTTTCGCTTAACCACTTGAATCACATTGAGTCTACTGCAGCAAAGTGGTTCGTTATCGTCCAGCAACATAGACCTACGTCGCTGGACTCCTCCCCTTGTGGGCGGCGCGCCGCCGGAGGCTCGCTCCCGCTGTTTTCAGTCACAGCCGTAGTCGGGCCAGGGGAGGAGCGGCGGTGATCACCGCCGCTCTTCCCCGATCGTCGGGGATCGAATGTGGAGATCCGCCCGCTTGTGTAAACAAAGCGGGCAGATCTCCTAAGTGACAGGCAGGGACAGATTGCAGGATTCAGCATAGCTGAACCTGCGATCTGTGCCTGTGTCACACAGTCCCCTCCCCCCACACACACGTTAGTAAGCACCAGGCATACATTAACCCCTTGATCACCAATAAAAGTTAACCCCTTCCCTGCCAGTGTCATTTTTACAGCAACAGTGCATATTTTTAGCACTGATTACTGTAGTAATGTCACTGGTACCCCCAAAAGTGTAAAAAATTTCAGTCAAGGGTCCGATCTGTCCGCCGCAATGTCGCAGTCCCGCAAAAAAAAAAAAAAAACGCAGATCGCCGCCATTACTAGTTAAAAAAAACAATAAAAATTACAAATTTCACGTAGTTAGTAGCTGCGATAACTTTTGCGCAAACCAATCAAAATAAGCTTATTGCGATTTTTTTACCAAAAATATGTAGCAGAAAACAAATTGGCCTAAAATGTTAAAAAATTTTGATTTTTACATTTTTTGGGGGGGAATTTCATATAAAAAAATTTGAAAAATATTGTTATTTTTTCAAAATTGTTTTGTTTATAGCCCAAAAAGTAAAAATCGCAGAGGTGATCAAATACCACCAAAAGAAAGCTCTATTTGTGGGGAAAAAAAGGACATTAATTTGGGTACAGTGTCGCATGACCACGCAATTGTCCCTTAAATGAACGCAGTGCTGAATCGCAAAATATGGCCTGGTCAGGAGTGGGGTAAAATTTTCCTGTCTTTGCAGTTAAAAATATGCTCATTGAGAATTTTTTTGTCAAAGACATGTAGCTAAATACATTTTGGCCTAAATATATGACAAAAATTGAATATATTGGATATTTTTTAACTTTCAAATTAGAAAAATATTGTTTTTTCAAAATTGTCTCTTTTTTTTATTAATATCGCAAAAAATGAAAAGCACAGAGGGGATCAAATACCACCAAAAGAAAGCTCTGTTTGTGTGAAAAAAAGGACGTAAATTTCGTTTGGGTACGGCGTTGCATGAACGCGCAATTGTCAGTTAAAGTCGCACAGTGCCGAATCGCAAAAAGTGGCCTGGACGTAAAGCAGGAAAATCCTCCGGTGGTAAAGTGGTTAAGGTGCATCCACGCTACTTTTTAGTGGCCAGGATTTTGGCTTTTCTCCAAAGAGGGCTAATAAAGGCCAAGTGTCGGCTTTAGCGGTGTTTTTCAATGCCCTTTAGCTACGCATTCCTTGATTGGCACTTTTATTCAAGGAGTTCGGTATATGGCTCCTCTGATACAGTCCCCGTTACCTCCGTGGGACCTTAACTTGGTACTGTCTGTTCTTCAAAAGACTTCCTTTTGAAAACAGGGAGATTCCACTGTCACAGAAGGTAGCACTTTTGATGGCTTTTACCTTTTTGCTCGCAAAGTGTCTTAATTATCTGCGCTATCCTGCCGTTCACTTTATCTGGTGGTCCACCGAGATAAAGTGGTACTTCGACTGGTAAAGTGGTTAAGGTGCATCCACGCTACTTTTTAGTGGCCAGGATTTTGGCTTTTCTCCAAAGAGGGCTAATAAAGGCCAAGTGTCGGCTTTAGCGGTGTTTTTCAATGCCCTTTAGCTACGCATTCCTTGATTGGCACTTTTATTCAAGGAGTTCGGTATATGGCTCCTCTGATACAGTCCCCGTTACCTCCGTGGGACCTTAACTTGGTACTGTCTGTTCTTCAAAAGACTTCCTTTTGAAAACAGGGAGATTCCACTGTCACAGAAGGTAGCACTTTTGATGGCTTTTACCTTTTTGCTCGCAAAGTGTCTTAATTATCTGCGCTATCCTGCCGTTCACTTTATCTGGTGGTCCACCGAGATAAAGTGGTACTTCGACTGGTAAAGTGGTTAAGGTGCATCCACGCTACTTTTTAGTGGCCAGGATTTTGGCTTTTCTCCAAAGAGGGCTAATAAAGGCCAAGTGTCGGCTTTAGCGGTGTTTTTCAATGCCCTTTAGCTACGCATTCCTTGATTGGCACTTTTATTCAAGGAGTTCGGTATATGGCTCCTCTGATACAGTCCCCGTTACCTCCGTGGGACCTTAACTTGGTACTGTCTGTTCTTCAAAAGACTTCCTTTTGAAAACAGGGAGATTCCACTGTCACAGAAGGTAGCACTTTTGATGGCTTTTACCTTTTTGCTCGCAAAGTGTCTTAATTATCTGCGCTATCCTGCCGTTCACTTTATCTGGTGGTCCACCGAGATAAAGTGGTACTTCGACTTAATCAGTCGTTTCTTCCTAAGGTGGTTTCTGATTTCCATTTGAATGAAGACATTGTACTGTCTTCACTCTGTCCTAAGCCCAAGCATCCCAAGGAAATTGCCTTGTATCCTTTGGATGTAGTTTGGGCAATTAGGGTGAACCGGGCGGTTACTGAGTCTTTCAGGAAGTCAGACTCTCTTTTTGTCCTCAGGGAAAGAACCTCAGAAGGGATTGGCTGCGTCTGCTGCGACCATATCCAGATGATTCAGGCAGACGGTGTACAGGTGTGTTCACTTAGGGGCCGGTTTCCCTGAGAAGGCGCATTCTACTAGGGCGCTGAGTGCCTCTTGGGCTTTTCACCCTCAGACGTCAGTATTACAAGTTTGCAAGGCGTCAACTTGGAAATCCGTGCACGCGTTCACAAAATTCTACAAAGTGGATGTGTTGGCATCCTCGGATGCTTCTTTTGGCCGCAAGGTTTTGCAAGCTGTTTAAAAGAAATGTTTTTCTCTCTCTTTGAAGAGGTATGTTGTTTCTTAGGTTAGCTCCAGTTGTTCCTGGTTAAGCTCCATGTTACCTGGTTAAGTTTAGCCTTTGGGAATTACGTTTTTTTCTGCGTTGTTTTCCCACCCCCTCATGCAAATACTGCTTTGGGACGTTCCAATGGCTAAGAAGAATATGGAGCTGTGTCTGTAAATGAACGATATCGAAGATTTTTGACCTACCGTAAAATCCTTTTCTCTGAAGTTCATTGACAGACGCAGCACCCGCCCATCTATTTCTGAGTTTTTTCTTCTGACACTGCTTGCAACAAAACTGAATCCTATCACAGAGTGAGTGGGTGGGTGTATGCCCTCAGGGACTGCCCCATAGTCGTGGTAAAGTTTTTTTCATGCCTAGTGCTATACTCCTGTAGGGGGCAGCCTAACCCAATGGTTAAGAAGATATGGAGCTGCGTCTGTCAATGAACTTCAGCGAAAAGGATTATACAGTAAGTCAAAAATCCAGTTATCACCCCAGCTAACAGATGCAGTGGCTGCAAGTGCTGTGTATATATTGTATGTAGCCTCAGCTACATCCAGTATGCAGCACTGTGTTCCAGAAGTGGCGTTCTAGTGTGCCACAAGTGGTGTGATGTAACAAATAGTCATGCACCTAAGACTAAGCTGAGTGGTTACACTGTGAAGTAAATACATTCCAAACAGCCCATTCATACAGTAAGGTACAGTGTGACCTTTTCTTACCTGTGAATTACATTGAACTATATAAAATGTACATGCTTCAGCTGCCATGGTGTGCATACCGTTAAAGGTTCCTTCTGGAACCCACGTCCATAGCGATGGGCCATGGACCTGTGACGCAGCCTGCAACTACTTCAATATGCTGTGCCATGGCGAGTTCCCACACAGTATTCAGTGCCCAAAGCAACATTACAGCCTCCAGGGCGTTCCAGGTATGGCTTTAGAGGTTTTACCTGAGGTTGTGCCAAGCCAGATAGACTGCTTCCATGTTGCTATGAGAAGACAATGATAGCTAACTGAAGAAATCTTAAGTGAAGATAAATTAATGAAGAAAATAAACTAGCTAAGTTAACTGTAATTGTAAGTCTGTTACCTTCAAACAAAAACTGAGGACTCAGAGCGTGGTAGGGTTATAGGGGAGGTGCCCATGAGGTATCAAAAGCTTTGCCAGTGTCCAATCACCTGAAGGTACCCACCTATAATCCATGGTGTATAACTAATTTGCCGGTGTCATGTACTGTAGAATTAAATAGGTACAAAAATTCTATTTCTCCTCTCACCTTCCAGGATGGCAACACTTGAGAGATGAGAAGCTCCACCCTACAGGAAACACAATCAGTTCCCAGCTGTTAAAAGGCCCCACCCTTCCCCTTGTCCCTCAGTATTGATTGTGTTTCTCCTACAGCGAAACATTTTTATTATTTTTTCTGACCTGAAGACTTTGAGTCGGCTGGTCCCCCATGTGAGGCGGGTTCAGGAACGCCGGTGAGGGCCGCACTCTGCCTGCACGCCTTTTCTGGGCTTCACATAGGTCGCCTCGGTGACACAGGTATTCGGTCACAATGCCTGTTGCCCGCTCTACAGCAGGGGTCTCCTCCTGTCCTCCCCCTGAAGGCAGTCACCACACCAAAAGTTTGACCGCAGGACATAGCAGCAGCCTGGGGAGGACTTGGTGCACTCCAAGCCTCGTTTTGAAACCGGAACTTCCTGTTTGTATAAAAGGTAGCGGTGGGGCACGCGCAGTGCAACCCGGAAGAGGGAGTCAAGCGCAGAGGAAATGCCAGATCCGCATGGCAGCGGTAAGGCGGCAGACTCTCCAGCTAACAGGAGCCAGAATGCTGCCAGAAGTATGAAGCCTGCCGCAAACCGCCTCTTGGAGAAGGAGGAGGGAAAGACAGAGTAGGTGGCTGCAGACAAGAGCAAATCAGGGCCTAGTAACTGCAGTTTCCTTATTGGGGGGTAATACCAGTGTCCGACTTAGTCCCTGGTAGTTCCCATGCTCTCCCCCTAGGGGGCCTGTAGCCAATCTATTGTGGGGCAGGAAGAGTGATGTTGTATTTGTCTACTCTTCTCTTGCAGAATACCCAGGTGGACCCCAGGAGGCCTCTGATAAACAACCCCCTGTATCCACTAGCATTAGCTCTTCTAAGAAGTGTGGTAATTGTGGGGAGAGATTGTCAAGATCTCACTTCAAGCCCATTTGGTATAGGTGTATTAACAAACTGACTGGTAAAGAGGCCTCATGGTTAATAAAGGATTTCCTTAAATTTTTTCAGGAGGAAATGCTAGGCACTATCCAGTCCTTTCACTCCTCTGTAGCTTTAGCCCAGGTAACAGACCCAGATGAGCTAACCCCTAAAGAGGGCCCTTCTTCTCAGGAGTTAACTTTCCAAGGCAAGGCTATCTGCTTTCTGCCTGGTTCTCAGAATCTTCCCCCTGCCCAAGCTAGACCAAGATAAACAGAAATCTGTTTGGTCTGGAAGATCTGGAGGGACTCCTTCAAGCTATTTATGCTACGGAAGAAATCCTGGAACCCCCCCCCCCCCCCCCCCCAAGGAGACCTCGGCACAGGATAAGATGTATAAAGGATTGGTTAAAAGACAGTCCAAAGTCTTTCCTGTTCACCAGTTTTTGAAAGATTTAATTCTTTAAGAATGGGAGGTTCCTGAAAGAAGTTTGGTCAGACCAAAGGCGTAAAAAAGGCATCACCCCTTTAAGGAGTAAGAGGTTTAGACATTTCTAAAGAGTCCGAAATTGGACACCTTCCTGTCTGAAGTGACTAAGAGGTTTGACCTCTCCTTTGAGGACACAGGGAATATCAGGGATGCCATGGATCATAGGTCAGAATCTCTGCTAAAGAAAGCCTGGGATGCCAATTCATCCTCTATGGCCCCAGCACTGGCTGCAACCTGCGTAGCTAAGAATGCAGATTTCTGGATAGAGAAACTTACAAAACACCTTTCACAGGGAAGTAAGTCTCAGGAGGTGTTGGGAGTCTCTTTCGGTCATAGGGAAAGCTGTCACCTATCTGGCTGATGCAGCGGTTGAGTCAGTGATAGCCTCAGCTAAGAACAGCGCTCTCAATGACTCAGCTAGGAGAGCCGTGTGGGTAAAAGCTTGAGAAGGTGACCTTACTACAAAAGGTGAAGCTGTGGGGTCTACCCTTTGGAGGGTCCTTACTGTTTGGCCCAAGCCTGGATAAAGTTTTGTCCAGGTCCTCTGTGAAGGGAAATACATTTCCTTGCAAGCCCTAAAGGGAGAGATATAGGAAATTTTTTCGTCGCCCCCTGGGGCAAAGTCAACAAAGAGCCAAAAAAGAACCCAATAAGAAGTGGGGCTTTGGTAGAGGTAGGCAAAGAAGTAATTTGTGCTTCCCCTCTCCAGGCTCAAACACAAAAGATACTAAGTGACGCCAGAGTCAAAGTGGGGTGCAGACTGTCTCATTTCATTTCCCAATGGGAGGAAATTTCTCACCTCATTCAGGAAGGCTACCGCCTAGGATTTTCATCCATATCCCCACTGGAAGTGACTTTAACACATCCTCCAAAGGATGCACTAAAAAGGAGAGCCCTTTTGAATGGGATTCAAGAACTAGCGGAACAACTAGTGATAGTTCCCGTGCCAGAAAGTCAGCTTTACTAAGGCTTTTATTCCCACATGTTTGTGGTACCAAAGTCCTCTGGGAAATACTGCCTTATAAACCTCAGAAACCTAAACAAGATCCTAGAGTACAAAAGGTTTTCAATGGAAGGTATTTATGCAGTTCGCAAAAACCTGTTGAAAAAGGAGTTTTTTTTATTACTCTGGATCTCAGGGATGCCTACCTACATGTTCCAATTCATCTGGAACACCAGGCCTTTCTGAGATTTGCGGTAGTTACCAAAGAGGGGATTGTGCATTGGTAGTTCAGGGCACTCCCCTTTGGTCTAGCAGCCAGACCAAGGATTTTTACCAAGATCCTGGCAGAAGCGGCGGCCTATCTTCATCTCCAGGGAATAGCTTTGATTCCTTACCTGGACGATCTACTGATCTTTGGTCCGTCAGCAGACCAGGTGAGATCAAATACCCAGAAGGTGTTAACAGTCCTACAAACGCTAGACTGGTTGCTTAGTATAGAAAAGTCATCCCTGGAGCCGGCCCAGGTTCAGACCTATTTAGGGTACCGGATAGACTCACTGGTACAAAGTATTTTCCTTCCAAGGGAAAAGGTGGAAAAACTGGATTTTTGTACTTACCGTAAAATCCTTTTCTCTGAAGTTCATCGACAGACGCAGCTCCATATCTTCTTAGACCAATCCTCCAATCAGGAATAGGACACACTAGGCAGGAAAAAGCTTTACCACACCTATGAGGGCTGTCCCTGCAGGCATACCCCCCACACTGTGTTACAGCAGCCAGTTTCATTGCAAGCAGTGTTTAGAAAACAAAAACCCCACACACACAGAAGCAGAGGGGAGAGTGCTGCGTCTGTCGATGAACTTCAGAGAAAAGGATTTTATGGTAAGTACAAAAATCCAGTTGTCTCTATTGTTCATCGAAAGACGCAGCTCCATATCTTTTTAGACCACTGGGATGTCCCAAAGCAGTATTTTCATGAGGGGTGGGAAGACAACGCAAAAAATAACGTAACTCCCCAAGGGCTAAAAACGTAGTCAACCAGGTAATATGGAGCTCAACCAGGAACAACTAGAGCTCACCTAGCAAAAACATACACCCTCATAGAAAACAAAAAAAGATTCTCTTTAAACAGCAGCCTGCAAAACCTTGCAGCCAAAAGGAGGCATCCGAAGATGCCAACACATCAACTTTGTAGAATTTCGTGAAGGTATGCAAAGACGACCAAGTTGCCGCCTTGCAAACTTGCATTACTGATGCCTGATGGCGAAAAGCCCAAAAGGCACTCAGCGCTCTAGTAAAATGCGCCTTCACTGGGAAAGGAGGAACCTGACCCTTCAAGGCAACCTTCTAAAACAATGAAGGCAGAGGAATCTTCCGAATGTTCTCAAAAGGAGGATTTTGAAGAACAGATAATACCAGATTTAGATCCCACGGAGGTAGCGGGGACCGCCTCGGAAGAGCCATATGGCGCACTCCCTGAATGAAGGTACGAATCAAGGCATGTGTAGCAAACGGACCTTGAAAATCCCTAGGCCAAAACCCTAGCAACCGAAAAAAAGCGAGGGTGCACCTTCAGCGATTCGCACCATGAAATGTACAATTTCCACGTACGATGGTATATCTTCATGGAAGTTGATTTCCTAGCCTTTAAGAGCGTAGGAATCACAGAGTCAGAAAGACCTCTATCCCTCAACACCTGGCTTTCAACAGCCATGCCGTTAAAGCCAGCAACTGTAAAGCAGGATGGAAGATCGGACCTTGAGACAGCAGATCTTCCCTGAGAGGAAGTCTCCAAGGAATATCGGCGACCAACCTTACTAGGTCTGCGTACCAAGACCGGCGAGGCCAGTCTGGAGCTACCAGAATGACAAGAATCCCTTCCACCTCTATTCTGCGAAGAAGCCTCAGCAGAAGTTTCAGCGGAGGAAAGGCATAAATCAGTGCATACCGACCCCAAGGAGCCACCAGTGTGTCTGTGGCATCGGTCAGAGGATCTCAAGATCTGGCTACGAACCTCTGAACCTTCTTGTTGAGGCGAGAAGCAAACAGATTGACCTATCGGTAGTTTGGACTCTTCTACTGTCCTGGGTTCTCTGGGCACAGATCTTCCCCAGTATCCCACCTCAGCTCGACAGGCTGGCATCCGTGGTTACCACCGTCCAAAACAACGGGAGAAAGGACTTGCCCTGGCATAGTGCTGGAGAGTGAAGCCACCATACCAGAATCTTGTATTTTGTAATCTTGATCTTGTATTGTGGCTCAACCAAATCAAAGTGTCTAAAGACCGCACAGATTGATACTCTCTACCTCTTGGACCACGCTCCCATTCACCTGACCCTCCAACTAGACAATGCATTTGAGGTCCCCCTCCTGGAGGCTGAATGAAGCCTTATTGCAGTCCCCTGATGTGTGCTCTGCATTGCAGTGTTCTCTATTGAACTATTTTGCCACCAACAGGGACTCAGTCGACAACCCTCTTGTGCTCTAGGAAGCGCATAAACCTGTGATTAGGCCTACTGATCCAAATGGGCTCCAGACTGAAGTGCGAGCGCTCCCAGTGCACTGAGGACCTTCTGTTTAAGCTACAGAAGTTGGAGGGTGCTCATAAGGCTACCCTGGCACACTTCACCTATCAGGAGCTGGCCGGGGTCCGAGAGGAATTGCAATCTCTCCTTTTTCATAAGACCAAACAGAAACTGGCTTAGGCGAGGCGCACCATGTTTGAATTCTCTAATAAGCCTGGAACACTGCTGGCCCGTGCCCTCCATGGTCCCCATACCAGGACCTTCATTCCCTCTAACACTACTTCTGGGGGCAGGACGTTAACTACTTCCAGCTATATGGAAGCGGAATTTCGCTCCTACTTTCAGGAACTTTACGGTTTTGTGGGTAGTACCACCCCAGATTCACCCGAACCTACTTTGACCTCTATTTAATCCTATATCATGGCGTCGGGTATGCCCTCCCTTTCCTCAGAGGAGCGAAGGGAGATGGAGGAGCCTATCACGATCAAGGGGCTGAGCTTGGCACTAGCTAACTCCAAACCAAAGAATGCTCCGGGCCCCAATGGCTTTACCCCGATCTATTATAAGACTTTCTTCAAAGCTCTTTCTCCCCACCTGGTGGTGGCACTCAACTCGATTAAGGATGGTCACCTCTCACCCGTTGATTCACTTAGAGCACATATTGATTCTCAAGGAGGGCATAGACTTGTCTAAGTGCGCTAACTACCGCCCCATTGCGCTCCAGAACACGGACCTCAGACTGTTTGCGAGGATCTTGGCGAACAGACTCATCCCGCATATTCCCTGTTTGATCGATGGCGACCAGGCGGGTTTTGCCTACCTGCGAAAGCCCCGTTATAACACCATTTGAGTACTGAACTTGATTCACGCTGCCAGGTCCTCCGGATCTCCCCTTCTCCTGCTATCTACGGATGCGGAGAAGGCTTTTGACAGTCAATTGCCAGTTTCTTAGAACTTCTCTGTCTCATAATGGATTGGGACCTTCCATGATGTCCTGGATCCTCTCACTGTACTCTCGTCCTGCTGCTGTGATCAAAGTCAATAACGTACGATCGGGCTCCTTTGACATCCTGAATGGCACCCATCAGGGATGTTCGCTTTCTCCTCTGGTCTTTATCCTCACCCTGGAGCCCCTCCTGTGCACCATCTGGGGGAGGGCGGAGATCACAGGTTAACGAAAGCCCTCTGGGGTCCACAAGGTCGCTGCTTTCATAGACAGTATGGTGTTCTTTCGTATCAACTTTTCCAAGTCCTTTGCTCTTCCTATTTCTCTGGACCGAGCCGCTACAGAGAGCCTAAGGGCGGTCTGTTCATTCCAGCTGGACTCCGACTCGATTCGCTATTTGGGAGTGAACATTACGCCTGTAATGGAAATATTGAATTCTAATATTTTTATATGAAATGAACATCATATATTGAACTTTGTTTGACTCCCATCTGTGTACCTGACAATTGTTCACAGCTAACATCATAAAACAAGCTGTGTTGTATCTAGACCAGGAAAGCTAGTTTTTTTACTATTGTTTGTATTGTAGCTAGAGGCAATATCTGAGAAGGTCTTTTTAGCCAGAACTGGCTATCTGGAAAAAAATTGTTTATGGTACCTATAAACGATGCTGGGAGGGAATCACCTGTGTGGGGGCTGTGAGCAGGACTCAAAAGGAAACCTGATTTAAAACCTGATCAACATGTTAACATTGAAAGGGGGTTGGTTGGAGAGGTACATAAAAATACAGCCAGAGCCCAAAAAAACTCTTCTTACTATGGGCTGAAGTCTCTGAGCACAGACCTCCATCGGGAGGTCTATGTAATGTATCACTTTTATTCTTATTTGTTTCTCTCTCCTGTAACTCTTTCCATCTTGCAATTTGTCCTATAATATTGATAGCATTTGTATTTCCATTGTAACATCATTTTTGTTATTGTATTCACTTACTTTGCGGTTCATTTTATTTAATGTTATTAGTGACAAGTTTGTCTTCTGTAATAAATGTTTTCTCTTATTTAAGCACAGTGGTTATTCATTATTAATATTCTTTTACTGCAAGAGATATAATAAGGTTGATATTGACATATAAAAAGGTGTAGATCACTTATTATATTTATAATCGCAGAAAGGATCAAAGGAATAAGTGTGGTAGGTAAAAAAATCGCCATAACAGATGGTGCCTCGTGTGAGGAGATTTTCAACGTTTGGGTGTGACTTCTTGTGTGTAAGTCAAAGCTGAAACAGACAATTCCAACTCCAAAAACGCTAAGCGTTATTTATGTCTTTGTTTGTCTTCACCTCTGTCTTCCCAGACTAGCAAACTTCTTAGTACTCATTCTTTTTATTTTACCATTTGTCTGTGCTAATACTTTGATGAGACTGATATGAACAGTATAATTAAAATAAAATTATACTGAGAGTGAATGAGAAAACATCCTAACTGCTCAGTTGCGCCTCATTGCAGGAGGGTGCAAGTGTGAATGATAAGGGCTCTGATTGGACGCTTGGAGACAGTGGCTATACAATCTGTGTTTTTCTGCCAAAAAGCAATTTCAGTTGAGCCTTGGATGAGATTTGGTCAAGACGCTTCCCAATCTTCATGATTGAAACGCAACTGTGGGCCTAAGTCACACTGAATGATCTTGATGTGTAATGAAACTATCTTTCTTTGTAATCTACTAACTGGGGATTGTAAGTTTTGTAATTAGACCTGTGAACACTGTTTATAACTGCCTCAAATAATTTTCGCAAATAATTGTGCCCTTATTAACTGCCTTCTGTACTCCAAGCACTCAAAGGGTTCTGATTATCCAAGTTTGTGCTAATCTTTCTTGAGATAACAGAAGTAATAGTCGTACTTTAAGCATTGTTTTTTTCTAGAATACTTCGGAAAAGTCCACGGGGGGATTTGAACTCGCAGGAAGTTCAGGGAATCTCCAGGCTAACTTTGAAGGACTATAGTCAGCATAGGAAAAAATCCTATATTGACAAGTAGTGAAAAAGGCAGCAACGGTGACAGGGGCGGTACCTGTCAACCCAATCATTGGCCAGAGATTAGCTACCTCTGGGGGGCAACCGCTTAAGGTTGGAGAATCAATTTCAGGGTCCATAATCCGTAAGGATGGGTAATAAAATCGCTTCAAAGAGTGCGTCTAACCGTGGTGAACCCTACCACTTGACCCCGAAGGAAGAGATGATTGATAAATATGGGCCTTGGGTTGTGAAATATATTCAAGATTGGGATCGCTGGACTGGGAAGAAGTATTCTAAAAGAGGGACTTTTAAGCCTAAAGCCTGGGAGGCCCTGTGGCATAGTCATCACAGGAAGATGATACGCCCAAATGAAAGAGATGCTTGGAGTGCATGGATGGTAGAATCCATGAACAGGGCTGATGATGTGAATATTTTTACTGTGGGAATTAAGAAAAAAACACACCAAATGGCGCTGAGGAGTAGCGACAGGCAGGAGCAGGTACTAGAGCCAAATCCCCAGAGTAGGGAGAGTAACAGACAGGGGGAAGATGCAGAATTGTCAGGATTGGGGCCTTATGCAATTGCCCAGGCCTTATTAGCAAAGTACTCAAAAATTGATCCAGACTGGAGAGATAAGCCCCTCTCCTCTTTGTTGTTACTTGCAACTGCAATTGAAAGAAATATAGCTGATTGGGAGTCACTGAAACCTCAAAGGATCTGCATTGTCACTGATCAATTGAACAGTGCAGATCTCGGCCTAAAACCAAAAAGCAAGCCTGTCTGCTTCAACTGCAACAGACCAGGACACTTCAAGAGGGAGTGTAGAGCTCCAAGACAAATTAGGCCACCACGACCTTAAAGGGAATCTGTAAGAGACCCTAAGTGATGTGGAGAGCTCCCGGTGTTACCTGTAATCTCAACAAATGAGAAAGGAAGTGCTTATGTACAAATGCCATTAAATAATCAGACCCTAAATTGTTTAGTAGACACCGGGCCGGCTCGTTCAGTTTTGAAATCCAGTGAGGTAAATCTTCCCATTCAAAATACAATTAGGGGAGTTGGTCTAGGGGGTATATCATATCCCCCTACTGGAAACCACCCCCACAAAAGTTTGAATTGGACCCTTTCAAACTGAAGCCTTCCTGCTCTTGAGCGATTCAGTTCCTTGCAAATTTGCTAGGAAAAGATTTGCTCTCTCAAATGAAAGCAAAAATCTAAAAGAGGAGAACACAGGAATTATGATCCACTGCCCCCTTGTTAAGATAAAACTAAAACCAGATGCTATCCTCCCTAGGTTACCTCAGTATCCATTGAAATTGGCTCAATTGGAGGGAAATAGAGCATATTGGTGAAAGTGAGTTCACCAGCTAATACCCCATTGTGCACTGTGAAGAAAAAAAAAAAAGAGAAATCTTTCAGAATACTTCAGAAAAGTCCACGGGGGAGATTTGAACTATTAACGAGTTCGGGGAGTCTCCAGGTCGGTTTGAAGGACTATAGTCAGGATATGGAAATTCCCGTTCTGACAAGTAGTGAAAATTCGGCAACGGTGACAGGGGCGGAACCTGTCAACCCAATCATTGGCCAGAGATTAGCTACCTCTGGGGGCAACCGTTTAAGGTTGGGAAATCAATTCAGGGTCCATAATCCGTAAGGATGGGTAATGAAATCGCTTCAAAGAGGGCGTCTAAGTGTGGTAAACCCTACCAACTGACCCCAAGGGAAGAGATGATCGATAAATATGGACCCTGGGTGGTACGATATATTAGTGATTGGGATCACTGGACCGGAAAGAAGTATTCTAAAAAAGAAAAAAGGTACATTTAAGGTTAAAGCATGGGAGGAGCTGTGGTATGCTCATCATAAAACGATGAGATGCCCAAATGAAAGAGATGCTTGGAGTATATGGATGCTAGAATCATTGAACAGGGCAGAGGAAGTGAATGCTTTTGCTTTGGGATTTAAGGAGAAATCTTTCCAAGCAACACTTCAAAGTAGGGACAAGCAGAAACTGTCCAACAAGTCACGACCCCAAAGTTGTGGCAGTTATGAACAGGGGGACAATAAGCAATTGTCGGGACTTGGGCCTTATCTTGCAATTGCCCAGTCCTTGTCAGCAAAATGCTCAAGCGCTGATCTGAATTGTCACCTTTCAACAAAAAGGGAGAGCAACAAAAAAGCTACAAGTTTGATACTCCAGTAAAAGGTGAATTACTGGAAGATTGTGAGGCACAGGAACTGGAAGAGGTAAGTAGAACGGCAAGGCAGGGAACGGATGCCATGCTGGAATTAAGGGAGGAAAGTCTCCAGGCAGAAGGAGCATTTTCGGCTCCTCTGATGGAAGAGGATATGAAATTAAACTGGAAAATGTTATAGTAAGCGAGCGGGAAAGACTCCGCTGATCTTTGCAGCCAGGTGGATAAGTAGACCGTATGAACATTTGAAATTGCAAAACACGTCCCTAAAAGAAGCTCTAGATATAGCCAAAAGTAACATCAGTACTTTAGAAGTTTCTAAGTCAAATTCTGATGCTTGCTACCGTCACCTAGTAATAGAAAACAAGGGATTACAGGAAGAAGTTCATCAGCTGGTAAAAAGACTGAAGGATGCAGAAAGTTAAGTAAAATCATGATCTGTCAGCTGCCAGGAGCAGCTTGCTCAGTCTTCAAAAAGGGTGGATAACAAAGCAACTGATTTGGTTATGTCCGAATTCATTGGGACACCCACACCTAATATATGTACCAATAGGAATAAATCCATGGAAGGTAGGAGTTCTCACAAAATTGCCCCTATATCTTGTAAAGTACCAGAAAAATCTTCTAATCCAGTTGGAGCCATTCCAGTCGTAGCCATCGAACATTCTCAGTCATCTAAAACAAAGCCTTATGTTAAGAGACGCTGTACAACTTTAGAGAAGATAAAATGTTATGTATGTGGACTATTTGGCCACATAGCTCGATTCTGTCTATCACGTCCCATTGAAAAAGTAGTGAAACAAAATCCATACAGGACAACGAGACGTGATTTTGAAGTGTACTCAGCGCGCTTTGCAACATGGCCTAGGTGTAATAAGTATGAACAGCCTAGATCATGGGTCCCATTCCAAAATCCTAAATTAGAGAACACGTCCATACAGGATGAGAATGAGGAAAAGATTTGGGATGGGTCTTTGAAAGAATTTCAAACTTACCAAACAGATTTTAAGGAATTGAAAGGAAGACGTACAGGTTATTATAGAAAACATGCCGGTATTTGTGGTGTCTAGAGTTTGTCTTTAACCTAGCTAATTGTGAGAGTAAGTTTGGTCTGTGAAATAAATGAACTATATATGTTGTGTGCTCTGAAGTTTGTTATCACAGTTGCTGACAGCCCACTGACCCCCCCCCCCTCCCTTCTAGTCAGATCTGTGAGTGTATTGTCATGCAAATTGCCTGGTAATTCATTAAAGTGAAAGGTGAAATTTCTGTAATAGTGAATTGAGATGTGTATTCACTAACATGTGTTTTGTTTTCCAGAGAGACAGTTCTGAGAAGTGTCATTGTGGAGAGGTATTGTGATTTGTGAATGAATGGTACCACCTAAATATTTTTTTTTACGAGCTGCTCATTTTTGACCATGGTTAAAATTTTTTTGGGGGAATTAATGGTATACCATAAAACAAAATCCACGTGGTAATTAGTTTGAGCTCAACAATTTTTGGTATTTGAAAAAGTGCACTGTTACAAAACAGCTTAGGAAAAATGTTTAAGTCTTTCTTTATGGAATGTAAAGTATTGTATAATTGTATGTTTCATATGCTAATTTTTTGTTACATGTACTTAACCATCGGTTTATTTTTAGGAGGAAGAAAAAAAATGTAATATTTATTTGTAGTTCTAAATTTATTGGTGTTTTATCCTTCAGATTCGATAATTGGGTCTCATGGCTTTCAGAACCAAAAGGAGATCACAGCCTTCAGAGACAACTTTATATAAAAAATATTTTTTCTTTTTTAGGTTTATTTGAATGGGGCTTCTGATGTCAGTCCATTTGGCTGTGCTTGGTTCTAGACCTTGTGTGGTGTATGTTCTGATCCGACATATGTAGAGCCCTGGTATTAATGAGTTTCGTTCCTCAACTGATTAGCAAAACCTACTAGTTAAAGTCTGCTATCCCATATTTCCACTGACAATATGATTGGTCACCTTCAGTCTTACTTAGTTTCTACAGATAAAAATTTGATTAGGACTGCAGCGGATAATTGCCACTCTAAACACCTATATTAGGTTGAAGAAGTGTTATGAATCTCTGTCAGTGTTACTGCATTTATTGGCCTGGGTATTTTTGAATTGTCCAGAGTTTGGTTTGGAACTGCACTAGATCTGTCACAGATATGTTTCCTCTATGCCCAAAGATCAGTAGCTATGCTGATACTTGTAGCTCCATGGATCTAACTTGTAAGGGTCTGCTGTTATACCTGATATACTTGTATTTAAGACAACAACACCCTGCTGTTAAGTCAATTAGCCACACACCCAGCCAGTCCGGTCTTTTCAAACTTCGCTCATTGCCTCAGGGCGTTGGGCTAATGTGACTTTGTTCCTAGCAGTCTCTCTGTGTGTCCCCAAGTGTAATTTAATCCTTATTTCCTGCCCAGTGACACCATACAACTATTTGCCCTTAAAGTTTCCTGTTTGTTTTTACATGGCTATTCATTATTGGCCATCTGTGCCCAGTAGCAGAAGTTTCTTGAGCTGGATACACACTACGCAATTTTCTATTGATTCAATTTCTTTTGGATTGTCCTTCAGATATGTGGTACAAGGGCCTGCCTGGTTGCATCCAATTTGAGAGTGTTTAGGTCTGGCCTCATATTGTATGGTTTTGAGGACTCTGAAGAAGCATTGTATGGGAAAATTGTATGCGAATTGTATGGTGTGTTGCCAGCTTCGGACTTTATGCCTTGGCCGTTAGAAGGGCCCTCACGTTTGTTATGTGTGGGCATGTTGTATTCTCCTCAGTGGGTGCCCATAGGTGTCCTTCCTGTCCTAGACACCTTGTGTACCTTAACTAGTATTCTGTGTCCTGCATGCCAGTAAGACCAGTGCCCCAGTGCTGTACTATGCTCCTGCATTCCATGTGAGTCCTATCGGAATAGTGTAGGCAGTTTATGTTGTATGGGTGAAGGATAACATTGTCCGATTACCAGATTGACAAACGGGTCACAAGGTGTGCAGCCTTTGTAAAGAATCAGGTGTACATGTTGAAAGGTTAATTTCAATCCGGGTATTCAGACTATTCCCATAGTTCGGTTAAAGAGAGGTTTATTGGAGACTGCAGGACCCGGAGGCATGGCACTGGGTGCTTTAAAAACTATCGACCGGAAGGTACTCAGGAACACATTGGGGAGTCTGGAACTACATGTTGGTGAAGGGGTTAGAAAATCTCGCTTACTCTGTCCAGCACCCAGGTACAATGAGAGGTGTTCCAGGACCCAGGAAAAGTGTTTGCCTCTTCCTCAGTGGGACAATTTCCATTTTGCAAAGACAGGCAGGTGGGGGTAGTATCCAAGTTTACTATGAGTCATATGGATTGGTGGATGACTCTGTTCCATGGCTGTCAAAACCAGATTTGCACCGTTCTCGACCCTGATTGCAGGGACTGAACATTGTGTGTATACCTTGGTCAATTTGGGTACTATCCTATCCGACTCTACAGTGTTACACCCCAGAGTCCATTATGTTCTGATGGTTTATGAGTCTGGACAACCTCAGATGATTGATATTGACGGGTGCTGGAGAAAGGAAAGTGTTGTGTTATGTCAAAGGTAATAAGACGGAATCATGAGTCAGCAATGCTGGCAAAGGAAGGGGTCATGTGTCATGGATGCCGAGGTATTGTCCCAACCTGTCCTAAACAAAGTTAAAAGGGCACTGGTGCTGCTATCAAATGTCTAGTGATGCACTGTGTTCAGCATCAGGTTAAATTGTACTCAGCGGGGTACACTACCTCGGATCTATTGCACATCTTCTCTTGTCCTTGGCATGGATATAGCAGGAACACCGGGACGTACCCCATTACCCCAGAGAAAATACTTCATATCAAACATGACACCCCTTTACATCTACAGAAACTTCCTTTGGGATTTGGGTCAGAGTTAAAAGTTTGGTAGTTAGACCTTGGGCAACAGGATTTGAATAGCGCCCGCAGTTTCTGCCATGCGTTAATAGAAGGGCCCTACTTAAGGGGTCAATAATCCAAGGGGAGGCAGTTGTACAAAAAGATAATAGCTGCAGGGGGAAATGATTTGATGGAGTTGGCTGAGGTAAAGTTCTTGGTGGAAGCAGAGTAGGCTTCCCTGAATAAATGAGTTTTCAGGGATCACCTAGTGGTGGACTAGGAGTAGGAGCTGTCTGGACATACTGGAGAATGGAGTTCCATAGATTCTGGACCAGTCCTGATAGTGAACCCGGGAGGAGGTAACATGGGAGCTGGAGATCAGGATGCCTTAGAAGGAGCGGAGTGGATGATTTGGGTGATATCTTGAGATCAAAATAGATTAATCCAAATATCTCAGGTTAAGTTTTTTTTAATGGGCATACTGTATACAGTCCTAGGGCCACAGCTTTAGTGAACTCCACCCTGTTATTGTCCTGATCTGTGTATCCCTGTTGCTTTTCCTGATGCAATTAATAATGTGCATTACTATCAGGAAAATGAACACCAAAGCTATAAGAATGTGTACCTCAACAAGGTATCTCCTCTTGAGGAACAAAGAGGCCACTAACTCAGAAACTAATCTCTGAAAAAGCCTGATCCAATCCAGACAAGTACAAAGAATTTACAGAATTAAGAGAGGACCCTAGAACAATATACTGTATATTTTGTTTCTGTTTTTGGGAGAAGCCTCTAAATTGGAGTAATAAAGTGCAGTCAGGTTTATCTAAATTCTAAAAAAGTATTTATTTATTTTTATCAACTTTTTTACTCTCTCCTTAATAATTGTGTACCTGACCTGCAATTTCGTACCACTGATCACTAGCGCGGGAGAGGAGTTGCCCTTTTTGTAAAGTGGTTGCTGCAATGCTTTTTGTTTTTTTTTGTTTTTTTTTCTCCTTTTTCAGTGCAGTCAACAATAGACTTCAGGGCAACTATGTATTAGTGAATTTCTTTTTTATACAAATTTAATGCTCTGTAACTATCCAAAGTTGAATGTGTTAAATAAAAATCTTAGTTGGAGCAGCATTAAATCTGTAGTTTTTATATTTTTAAATTTTTATATTTTTTAATTTTTTTTCATTTGTATTATCCTTCTTGTTCATTTTCATTACTTACCTATCTTTCTTCCCTTTCCTAGTTTAATATTCGAAGTTGTTCTTTTGATTTCTATCTTCTATTCTCTTAGATAATGTAACTAAGGCACCAGCCATATAATTATTTGTTGTGAATTATAACATTCTTCCCGACTCAGCTTCAAGAGTCAGGTGGGAACCCACAAAATAATATTTAACAACCATTGAAACCAGGGTATCCCTGTAAATCCAGGTCTTATGTTATTATATTTTACATCCCTCAACCTGCCTACTGCTTTAACCTGAACTTTACCTGTTAACATTATAACCCTTATAAGAAATAATCCTTTAACGGCCACACAACTGCAACAATCTTGACCCCCCCCCCAATAACTGTACTTTGACATTCTCACTTTTCTTTTTGCATTCATGCACAACTGTCCGGAGGCCTTCCCTACCACCACCTGAAGAAGCAACAACGATCACCATGCCATAGCTTGAGACAAAGGTGCAAGACTGGACTTTCCTTAACCATGTTGAAAAGTGCCATCTCGCGGTCCGATCCAATCTTTGCAAACATCACACAGCATTCCCCTGTTATGGGGCTAAAAGATGCCAGGATCCCGCCATTGACGATGTTGGAGTTCCACTCTTCCAAGGCAGAGGAGTGAGTAAACATCGCTGTACATGCACTCATGGTCCGGATGTAAGTTCTCAGAGACACCAGGATTTCTATGGCTTCTCAGTCTCAAGTCTATGTTGATGTGTTCATAAGAAAAGATAAGAGTTTCGTCGGGTTCAAGAAAAGAAGTGGAGGCCGCAGTGGTGGTGGGGGGGTTGGACCTTCTGGGCTATTGTGGGTGGGTACAAAATTTTTTTAAGTTCAAAGAATGAACTTCAGGGGGAAATGTAATGGAAATATTGAATTCTAATATTTTTATATGAAATGAACATCATATATTGAACTTTGTTTGACTCCCATCTGTGTACCTGACAATTGTTCACAGCTAACATCATAAAACAAGCTGTGTTGTATCTAGACCAGGAAAGCTAGTTTTTTTTACTATTGTTTGTATTGTAGCTAGAGGCAATATCTGAGAAGGTCTTTTTAGCCAGAACTGGCTATCTGGAAAAAAATTGTTTATGGTACCTATAAACGATGCTGGGAGGGAATCACCTGTGTGGGGGCTGTGAGCAGGACTCAAAAGGAAACCTGATTTAAAACCTGATTTAAAAACCTGATCAACATGTTAACATTGAAAGGGGGTTGGTTGGAGAGGTACATAAATATACAGCCAGAGCCCAAAAAAACTCTTCTTACTATGGGCTGAAGTCTCTGAGCACAGACCTCCATCGGGAGGTCTATGTAATGTATCACTTTTATTCTTATTTGTTTCTCTCTCCTGTAACTCTTTCCATCTTGCAATTTGTCCTATAATATTGATAGCATTTGTATTTCCATTGTAACATCATTTTTGTTATTGTATTCACTTACTTTGCGGTTCATTTTATTTAATGTTATTAGTGACAAGTTTGTCTTCTGTAATAAATGTTTTCTCTTATTTAAGCACAGTGGTTATTCATTATTAATATTCTTTTACTGCAAGAGATATAATAAGGTTGATATTGACATATAAAAAGGTGTAGATCACTTATTATATTTATAATCGCAGAAAGGATCAAAGGAATAAGTGTGGTAGGTAAAAAATCGCCATAACACGCCCGACCCTGATGTCCTTTATGCAGCTAACTTCACCCCCCTGCTCTCGCAAATTAAGTCCAACCTCGCCCACTGACACGCTCACCCTTACCTGGTTTGGTCACTGCAGCATGCTTAAATTACCATTTTGCCGAAAATCCTATACCTGATGCAAGCCCTTCCCGTACGCCTCCCCTCTTCTTTCTTCAAACGCATGGATACCATGTTTCGGGAGTTCATATGGTCGCAACGAAGGCTACACATACAGCTCAAACTCCTATACTTACTGAAATCTAGGGGAGGAGTAGGTCTCCCAAACTTGAAAACCTATCACAGAGCGGGTCACCTAACCAGGGTGATAGACTGATACTGTCATGCTGAGGCCAAAAGGTGGGTGACCATGGAACTGGAGGATTCGGGCAATACGGCAAAGAGCTGGCCCTGGATCGCATCCCCGATCCCTAGGGAGTTGAGCGGACACCCTACATTGGGCAGCACACTTTTGATCATCCGGGAGACTGTCCTACACTCTGGGGTCTCGCCACGTCCCTCCCCAATGGTGCAGATCCTAGGCAACCCGGATTTCCCTCCTGGCCTCGAAGGCCTGAAGTTTCTGGACCTGACCGCGAGCAACTGACTGCATCTTTGGGACTTCCACATCGGCCTTGTCGGAGGCGACAGGCCCCCCTTTGGACTTTTGGAGCAGTCTTCAGTTCCTCCACTTTTTTCATGGCTGTCTCTGTCGCCCGGGTATCGCTCGCCAACTGACGGAGTTAGTTGGAGCGTATTTGCCATGACAGGCGCCCGATCTGTCACAGTCTCTCTATTATGTATACTACTCTGGTCAGCCCACCTTCGGACTTCTTCCCTCCGTTCCTGGAGCTTTGCGAATCTGACCTTCACACCAAATTTACGGAAGTCCAGAAAGACAAAATATTACATTTCGCACATAAATCGTCGATCGCCACAAAGGTCCAGGAAACAAGTTACAAGATCGTCACAAGGTGGTATAGGGTACCTTCACTTATTCACATATTTACCCCCCAGGTCTCTGACAAATGCTGTTGGTGCGACCTGGAACGAGGGACTTTGCTCCACATCTTCTGGGAATGCCCAAAATTTAAACAGTTCTGGCGGGTAGTGTCTGACACCATTAAACTAACGTAGATCTTGCTGATGACCCGGCGGCTTGTCTGCTTCACCTCACTCGGAGGCCTATCAAGAAGTGCAAGGCTTCCCTCACTATCTAGCTATTGAACGCAGCAAAGGAGTGTATACCTCTTTGCTGGAGATCACCTGATCCACCCGTGAGGTCTCTTTGGTACTCCAAGGTTAATGAACTCAGAGATATGGAGGATACTTCAGCTACTTTGTACAATCGTGAGGAACTCTTCCATGACAAGTGGGGAACATGGCATCACTTTAGCTCTACAGAGGACTATCTGCAGGAGGTGTTGTGGCTGGGCTGGGGGGGGGTTACTGGGGGCTCTATGGGGGGGCACTCCTATGTCGCCTACGTTTCTTGTCGCCTCTCTAACCCCTATCTTGCTCCATCATTCTTTGTCTTTGCTTATCGCTTTCTTTTTGCACACTCACTCTGAATACCTGTCTTTACCTGTTTTCTAGGTTTTATACCTAGAATGTGCACTACCTTTAAGTTCTATGTGAAAATCTCACTCCGATTGCTTTAGTATATTTTGGTCAGTCTCGTACATACCATTTAGAAATTGGGGTTTGGCCCCCCGGTGGCCACGTAGGTCTCCGGCTATTATTATTATTTTTTTTTTTAATTTTCCTTTATTGTAGCAAAGTCACGTAAGGACAAGGAAGTTTCAAACCATTAACAAAGTGTGTGTCAAGCATAACAAGTTTATCTCAGTTACAGTTTACACAGAGTATTACAAAAGGATTACAGAGCTTCCAGATCATTTGAATAAAACTTTGCATGTCAGTTTTATCAATTTCTCGTTTTTTTTATTGCTCCTATTATAATTATCTCTTCTTTTTTCATAAACTATAAGCTTTTAATATGAAAGAAAATAGGGTGCGCTAACCATACAATTATGCGGCAGCACTGAAACGGGGAAAATAAATGTGAAAAAAAGTATAGTGCGCTCAACACAATCATAAATATTAAACATGATATCTGGGATGACCCAAATATTATGGTGATCTTCATACAGTGTGAAAAACCATGTGAAAATTCTTTATGCAAAAACATAAAATTTATAACAATCGTGAAAAAATATAAAGTCCTCCAATTGATCCAGATAATCTCAAATAGCCAAAGATCAAGCTTCCATCAATAGTGGATCTTCAATCTTGCTAATCTTAGACCGATATGTGAGGGTGAAATATAAGAAATAGCCTCTTACCAGATAATGCTAAACAGTGAGCCTTATTGGTGAATAGGCACTTTCCACACGTGAAAAAATGAAATCAAGTGAGGTGACACCTCGTGGTAGTGCAAACTTCTTACCAGAAGTATGGGTGCCAAACTCCATTACCTCGGGGGTCGCATTAGCATTATGGTTGCCCTCAAAGGGCCGGTTATATCTGTAAGACAATATCATTTTATCCCCCTCCGAACCGCATCAGGCAGTGGGTGTGGTCAAATTGCAACAGTAGGAGGATCTTAAAGGAGCAATAAATACCACGTGTGTTTTATTCTGAGTTCAGGGATGTACAGAGTGCAGTTTCAGGGGTGCCCTATTCCCAGAGTGCAGAGGTCAAAGGAGCTCTAGGTACTGAGTGCAGGGTTCAGAGGTGCGTTATGTACAGAGTGCAGCTTTAGGGGTGCCCTATGCACAGAATGCAGAGTTCAGGGGTGTGCTGTGTACAGAGTGCAGGGTTGAGGAGTGCGCTACATACAGAGTGCAGGGTTTAGGGGTGTGCTATGCACTGTATGCTAGGTTTAGCTCTCTTTCACAGGCTTTCTAAATCTCACTTCTGGCTATAAAAATTGACCTGGGTCCAAGGGCCACAATAAATGGCCTGGCGGGCCGCATTCGGCCCGCGGGCCTTGTGTTTGACACATGTTGGTAGGCATAAACCACTGTTTTTTATATACGGATGCACCAGATAGAGGGTATCCAATGGCGGCTTCAATGCGTGGGCTGAATGTTGCTTCACTCCACCATATCCAACTCACCGATGTGGCTGGCGATACTGTACTCTAATGTAGCTCCCCCATAACAAAAGATATAAAGTGCCAATAGTACATTATCCTTTTTAAAAAAAACTATTAAAAAAGAAACACACTTACATGGCAAATGGAAGGAGCACCTCCGGTCCCAGCTGAAGCCTGATAAGGAGAAACGTGTCGGGGGCAGTAGCCACGCCGTCACGCCACACCACGTGTTCTGCACTGCAGGCGGTCACATTCGGTACACTTGGAACCATTGTTTATGCCCAGTTCCTTCCATTTGCCATGTAAGTGTGTTTCTTTTTTAATAAAGTTTTTTTAAAAAGGATAATGTACTATTGGCACTTTATATCTTTTGTTATGGGGGAGCTACATTAGAGTACAGTATCACCAGCAAAAATTTGGTGACTTGGATAAGGTGTAGTGGAGAAACCTTCAGCAGACGCATTAACCACTTAAGCCCCGGAAGATTCTACCCCCTTCCTGACCAGGGTTTTTTTTGCGATTTACCTGCGCTGTACCTAAACGAATTTGATGTCCTTTTTTCCCACAGAGCTTTCTTTTGGTGGTATTTGATCACCTGTGCGATTTTTTGATCATGCGCTATAAACAAAAAAAAAGTGTTAGGAGGGGAACCCTTGGGGGAATCAAAAATGGAGAAGGATCTGGGAGTCTTGGTTGATGATAGATTAGGCAACAGCATGCAATGTCAAGCGGCAGCTGCCAAAGCCAGCAGAATATTAGCATGCATAAAGAAAGGGATGTATTCCAGAGATAAGACTATAATCCTTCCACTTTATAAAACTCTGGTCCGACCGCATCTGGAGTATTCTGTCCAGTTCTGGTCGCCAGTCCTCAGGAGGGATGTGTTGGAGCTGGAGAGGGTCCAGAGAAGGGCAACTAAACTAATTAGGGGATTGGAGGACCTTGACTATGAAGAGCGTCTACAATCGCTCGATTTATTCTCCCTGGAGAAGAGACGTCTGAGGGGGGACATGATAGCAATTTATAAATATCTTAATGGGGATCCCAGCTTAGAAAAAAAGCTGTTCATTCGAAGGGATTGCATGAGGACTCGAGGGCATACAATGCGATTAGAGGAGAAGCGTTTTAACCACAGGCAACGTGGGGGGTTCTTTACTGTTAGGGCTACAAGATTGTGGAATTCTCTACCACAAGAGGTGGTTTCTGCGGGTAGTATGGTGGCTTTCAAAAGACTCTTAGACTTACATCTCAAGGATCAGAACATTCAGGGGTATGTGAGTACAGCCACACACACCTACACAGGTTGAACTGGATGGACTATTGTCTTTATTCAACCTCACCTACTTTGTAACTATGTAACTATGTCAATTTTGCAAAAATAACAATATTTTTCACATTTTTTTATATGAAATTCCCCAAAAAAAAACAATGTAAAAATCTAAAATGTTTTAACATTTTCGGCCAATTTGTTTTATGCTACATATGTTTGGAAAAAAAAAATAAAAAAATCGCAAAAAGCGTATTTTGATTGGTTTGCGCTAAAGTTATCGCGTTTACTAACAAAGGGAAAGATTTTTGTCATTTTTGGTGGTTTTTTTTTTTTTAACGAGTAATGGCGGCGATCTGCGATTTTTTTTGCGGGACTGCGACATTGCGGCGGACAGATCGGACCCTTGACTGACATTTTTGACCCTTTTGGGGTTACCAGTGACATTACTGCAGGAATCAGTGCTATACATATGCACTGTTACTGTAAAAATGACACTGGCAGGGAAGGGGTTAACTGTATTGGAGAGGGAGGGGTTAAGTGTGTCCTAGGGGCGTGTTTCTAACTGATGGGACATGGCTACTAGTGTAAAAACAGAGATCAATGGTCCTACATAGTAGAACCGTCTGATCTCCATTTTTACACAGGGGAGAATGACAGGCGGCTTGTTTACATTAGCCGCCTGCCTTTCTCCCTTCCCGGTCACACGCACTGACTTGTTAGGGAACTAGCCTGGGCAGGCGCTCTCCCGCTATTGGCTCACAAGCCGGTGACAGGCTAGTGACGTACCGGTACGTCACTTTGCCTGGCCGGGGCTGACCGCCGCAGTATATGTACTTGCGGTGGTCGGCAAGTGGTTAAAGCCGCCATTGGATACCTTCTATCTGGTGCATCCGTATAAACAACAGTGGTTTATGCCCACCCTCTCCATACTTCTGGTAAGAAGTTTACACTACCACCGAGATGTCACCTCACTTGATTTCATTTGTTCACGTGTGGAAAGTGCCTATTCACCAACAGTGTTGGTAGTAACTGCGTTTAAGTAAACGGCGTTACTTAACGCAGTTACTTTTCAGGCTAACGAGTAATCTTTCTGATTACTCGTCCTCTCCCTGCGACCGCAATTACATCTACCGCCACTAGATGGCAGTAGATGTAATTGTATTCCCCCTCTCCTCTATGACCGCTGTCCGCGGTACTGGAGAGAGAAGGAGACTCAGTCGAGTGAGTCACGCGGCGACAGGAGTCGGACAGAAGTAGCACAGCGCTCCAGGAGAGGGCATAGAGTCTGGGCGGCGAGTCGGCGATCCGACCCAGCCATTGCCACCCACAGTGCCAGACAGTGCTCAGCATTAGGTAATGTACAACATAATATATGTGTTGCAGTGGTCAGTGTTATGGAACTGTTATGTTGCACCAGGAGTGAAGTGGTCAAAACGATGCAATATAAAACATACATTGCAACAGTCAGAGCGCAGGGGTCAGAACAACATGGGATGCACAGCACAGCTTGCACAGTGCTGCATTAGGAGTAAGCGTCTCCTTACATTGGTAGTCAATACCAAGTGCCCTCTTAAATTTTGATGGTCAGTGCTCCCATAACACTGGTGTTCAGTGGTTTTGTGCCCCCTCTCGTTAGTGGTTAGGGGTAATTTTCCTGTTTACTCACCAGAGAAAAGCTGCATAGATTCCACGTGGCCACATCCATTCCTAAATGTCAGAGCCACATCATGCCAGAACTATGCAGACAGTATTAGGTTTACCATCACCCTCTGCATTGCTGATGAAAAACAGCAGAGAATGTCACTCTGACCATCAGGCTAACTTGCTCTGTTACAGGTCTTGCTAGACATGGGGCACCAGACAGGAGACCCAGGATATGATGACGTATATGGGAATAGTGATGCTAATTTATAGGTACTGGTTGTGGCAGAAGTAGGGGCCCCACGCTCATTCAGGGGCAAATTTATACTTCTTATCCCCTAGGGTCAACTGTTTTGTGCCATGCTCTTCCTACATCAGTCATGTAACTAGCATTAGGCTCAATTCACATTATGGGAAAAAAAGGTGTTAACCAAAAAACGAACTGCGCAAATGGGTGCTTGTGCACAAATTATAGTGCATTAATCGTGAATACAAAAATTGAATTAATATATAAATCTATGAAAATATAAATATGAATATGTGGGAATATCTTCCACACTGCGAGCAGCAACCAAACAACGTGTTAATGTGAAATTTTGAAAGTATATATTGCGCTCAACAAAGAAAGTGCACAATTGCATATGAATAAATGAATAAATAAAAGAAGTAATCCAAAGTGCTTAATGTCATTGGTTGATAAACCACAAACTCAGCATAAAGAATTATACTGTGTACAAAAAGTCCTTATAGTGCTTAAAATAAGATAAGGTAATCCGCAGCAGTATTAAAGCACAGACTTGATAGAAGTGGTGTTAAACCTTCACCTCCACACCTTCACCCAGTGCTCTAAATAGATACTCCTTACCAGAAGGATATGACCCCTTGATTATAGGGGGTCACAACAAGCATTGATATCCACACCGAATCCGGATCATCCACATAACCTTTCCTCTCAACATCAAAGATGTGTGGCCAGATAGTAGTGGAACTCAAAATTAAAGGACATATAGGGGCAAAAAGGAGACTCTCATAGTGCAGCATATCAGTATAACAAGCATTTTATTAATACAGATTGCACTTACTACAAAATCGTATAACAGTCCGCCTTTGTATAATCAGAATCTCGGTTAGATCAGTAAGGAACGCCGCTCCACGCTTGCGTTCCGCCAACCCGGAAGTCTACGGTCTCACACTCCCGACGCACGTTTCGTCAGGCCGTGCTGACGTCATCAGGGGATCATTAGCCCAACTCCAAAGTCGCACAACTTTCAGTGCAACTTTGGGATGTTACTTTGATACGACTTTGATGTGACTTTTTACAATCAGTGGCATTGAATTCACATCAAAGTCGAACCAAAGTAGTGCAGGAACCTCTTTTAAAGTCAGACAGACTTGTGTAGTATCAGTTAAGATGGCTCTCATAGGGAAACTTTGAATTTCACGTCATCCGACTTGGGGTCTCACAAGTCGGATCCTATGTCACATAAATGTGAACCTACCCTTAGTGTTAAAGTTACACAAGGCAAATGAGTCTGGGACAGAGAAGCCAACAGAGACAATTTGCCCACACTGGGTAAGTACATTTGGAACCAATAACTAGAATTTTAGTGCAAACCATCAATTTTATCTATTAGCAGTTCATTTCTAAGTGCACAGACCCAGAAGGAGAGAATTATTCACAGTACATGATTCCACCAGCACACATACACAAACAGAGCAGGTAGAACAATGAAGAAGATCCTGTCAGTTGCACTAGCATGTAAAGGTAGGAACCCTTTCTCACTTTTTTTTTTTAATCAGCACCCTGGAATTTCAAGCTATGCTTCAGCCCAAATTCCTAATTTAAAGTGTTACTAAACCCAGGACCCTGCATCTACTATATCTATGCTCCCACTGTACACAGAACACGGAAATGCAATAGTTTTAGTAAATATACATTTCTAAATACCTTTTTTTTTTATCAGCAGTTAGAGCAGTCTTGTGACTTCTATCAGTGTCTGGTTAAAGCTTGTATGAGGAGTTTTTATTCTCCTGTAATTGTCCCATAAGGCTGATGGACCCCTGATCTTCTGTCTGGACAGTGATGATTGGCCCTCTGCTAGAACGTAATTGCATTATAGAATAGTAAAAAAAGTCGCAGTTACTTTGCTGAGTAACTAATTACTTTTTCAATGTGGTAACTGAGTCAGTAACTCAATTACTTTTTGGGAGAAGTAATTTGTAACTAACTAATTACTTTTTTAAAGTAAGATGACCAACACTGTCCACCAATAAGGTTTACTGTTTAGTGTTATCTGGTAAGAGGCTATTTCTTCTATTTCACCCTCACATATCGGTCTAAGATTAGCAAGATTGAAGATCCACTATTGATGGAAGCTTGATATTTGAGATTATCTGGATCAATTGGAGGACTTTATAAATATTTTTTCACGATTGTTATAAATTATATGTTTTTGCATAAAGAATTTTAACATATGGTTTTTCACACTGTATGAAGAACACCATAATATTTGGGTCATCCCAGATGTCATATGTTTAATATTTATGATTGTGTGGAGCGCACTATACTTTTGTTTACATATAAGCTTTTAATGGCTTGTAAACATTAGCACCTGGGCATCGAGCGTCCAGGGCTATAGTAAGTTGCAATCTCACGAGGAGATAAAAGAAAAAATAATTTGTGTCACTCTTTTAGAAAAGGGCGGGGGGGGGGGGGGGAGAGATAAAAGAAAGGTGGAGATAGTGAGGAAAGACAAGGTGGGGGGGGGGGGAGTAGGGTGTGCAGGCGTCGGGGGCTCCAAAGTCCCACATATATCTTTTGTGTCGAGGTCTCCCCTGACTCCAAGTTTATGATCTTGCCACCCCATGCAGGTAGTCATCCGTATATATGAAGTAGTGCCAAGGCCCCCATTTGTCACTAAATTGTTCTTCTGTATTATGGATCATAGCAGTTAGTTCCTCCATGTGGTGTATTTTCTTAATTTTGGAGTACCACGAGTTGGCGGATGGGTTTTCCTGCATAGTGAGGGTATACATGCCTTAGTTGCATTAAGCAGTTGCAAGGTTAGTGATTTTTTATACTTCGGGAGGGGTCTCTCTGTTAGGTGGAGCAGGCATACTGCCGGATTATCTTTTACATTTACTGCTGTCAGTTGTTTTAGTGTCCGTCACCTCCCCCCAGAAAGATCCCAGAGCGGGGCAGGACCAAAAGGTGTGGAGCACGTTTCTCACCTCTGACCCACATCTCCAGCATCTGTCCGGGATAGAATCATCCATTTTATGGAGTATATAAGGCACCCTATACCATCTTGATAGGATTTAATATTCCACTTCCTGGTATTGGTTCGCTATAGAAGACTTGTGTGCCATTGAATGGATTTTCTCCAGTTGGCTATGTGTGAATTGCACATTGAGGTCTGTTTCCCATTGACGAATGAAGGGCAAAGTTACCTCTTTCATTGCCGCCGTCAAGAAGCCATACATCAATGTCAGTGTATGTCTGATTGGTTCTCTGGTCCTGCAAAGTGCCTCAAATGGGGTTGGCGTGCGAGAGGTATATGATGCCTTCTGAAAGGTCCGGCCAAAGTGTCTGGGTTGGTTGATGCTGAGTGGGTCAAGCGGGGGCTCCAATAGCTTGGATAAGTTTGTCAGAGATGGCAAACCCTCCTGTGGCCAGATGTCTATTAGGCAGGTCCTCCCCTTTTGTTTCAGTTTGCCTAATCTCCCATCAGCTAGCCCGGGGGCAAAGTCAGGGTTTCCTATAACCAGGGTCAGGGGGGATGGCAAGGGCGCTATGTCTGTAAAGCGGAAAATAGCCTTAACTTCTAGCAGGGTAGCCTCGATCAAGGGGTGTTTCTGCATTTTCTCGGGGACAGTGGTCGTGAGCCATTGGGCTGTCCGCAATGGTATAGGGGCATCTTCCAATTCCATAGACACCCATTGCTTAGAGGCCTCATTGCAGTGCCAGTCTGGTACCCTCGAAAGATGCGCAGCTCTATAATACTTGAAAATGTCTGGAAGTCCAACACCCCCTCACACTGCAATCTAATCTAATTCTGGGTGCCCTGTTGGACCAAACTAAGTTCCTGAAGAGGGACCTAGTCTGTTTAAAGAAAGACTGAAGGATTCAGACCGGCACCGCCTGAAGGACATATAGCAACCTAGGTAGAACATGAATTTTCAGTGCGTTACACCTACCGAACCTCAAAGTCAAGGAATGCCAGTGCTGGAGATCAGACCTCAAAGTTTGGATTAATGGTAGTAAGTTGGCCTGGTACAGGGTCGCTGGGTCTGAGGTTATGTTACCGCCCAAGTATCGTATTGATGTGTCTGCCCACTGAAATGGAAAGGATGCCCTTAAGACAATGGCCTCATTGTGTGGGAGTGAGACATTGAGTACAGCAGATTTGGTAAGGTTTATTTTGTAGTTAGATATATCACCATATTGTAATGTTCTGGTACCTTTTGGTACCCTAATTACTCTTTCATAAGTGTATGCGCCCCACCATTCTCTTTTGGTAAGGTGCGCATACACCTTTAAGACTGATGCTGTCATCACTGAGCGCCGGACTGGATGGCTATTTAGATCGCCGGCTCTCACTCACATGTGTTCGTTCAAACTGCTTTGTGCCTTGATGCTAACCTGTCTTGAAGCTCTCATGCTTGCAAGCATACCTCGCTGTCGGAACCACGCTGCGCTGATCCCTGTATCCCGCTACCGGATCATCCGCTCTTGCCGAACCTCTCCTCTGCTACATTGCTATTAGTAATAAGTACCCCACAGGGGAAACCTCTATAACCTTTATACTAAAGCTTACACTATCTAGCTCTGCATACTAAGGACTATTACTACATCTGCATTATCTAAGATTGCTAGCTCTTGAGCCTACTACCACCTGTTCTTGCACTGGGTTGATCTCTCTTGTATGTCCACCTGCTACTCTGTCATCTGCTACCATACATGATTGCTAAACCTATCTGCATCCCATCTGCTGCTATCTTACTTTCAAGAACATTTCCTTTCAAGTGTCTGTCATCTACCATCTCTACCCAACCTGTCTCTTCAGCCTATCATCACTGTGTTACTATATACATAAGTCACTCTAGGAAACATCTTATTGAGTGTGTGCATTTACTTGCTGAATTGAGATCATCCACACATGAGTCATTGAGAGTTGGGATTGGTGTCTCAGCGTTTCTCTACAGGACTACTGAAGTGGAATATTTCTGCAGCTGAAAATCCACATCATACGTAAAACGCAGGAGCGTTACACATATACTCTAAGGGCCTCCAGGATGTTAGGGAGAGATATATGGAGATTAGGAACAAACATTAAGTCGTCGGCATATGCCGCTATTTTATAATGACCTGATGGTTTCGGTATGCCAGAAATATCTGGATTCCTCCTGACGTAGCAAAGGAAAGGTTCTAACGTCAGGATGAATATAAGAGGGGAGAGTGGGCAACCTTGCCTTGTTCCATTTGTTAGTTTGAAGAAGTCAGATCTCCAATCATTAGCCCATACTGCTGCAGTAGGGCAGGAGTAGAGTGCAGAAATCCATCGCAGCATATGAGGGCCAAGGCCTTTAAGTGACAGAGTGGCCCACATAAAATGCCAGGCCACCCTGTCAAAAGCCTTCTCCGCATCTGTGGGGAGCAACAAAGTGGGCGTTTCACCGTGCGGGCTGTATGAATGAAATTGATAACCCAGTCATGTTGTCCCTAGCCTCTCGAGTTGGTATAAACCTGGCCTGGTCTACACGTATCAACTTTGCGAGGTTTGGGAGAAGCCTGTTTGCCAATATTTTTGAAAAAAGCTTCAGATCCACATTTAGCAAAGCAATGGGGCGATAGTTCCCACACTGAGCTGGGTCTTTCACATCCTTATGTAGAAGTGTGATATTGGCCCTAAGAGAGTCAGTGGGCTGTACTCCGTCTCCCTTTAGAGCATTGTAGGCTGATAGGAAGTGAGGAGTCAATTTGATGCAAATGTCAAATAGTATTCACTGGTGAATCCATCTGGTCCAGGTGCCTTCAGTGGCTTGGACTGAGCCAGCGCCAGGTTGAACTCCTCTGCCGTGATCTCAGCTTCTATTGATTTTCCCACTTCATCAGTGAGTGTGGGCATCCCGGAATCTTGAATGTATGCACCAGCTGCCAATGTCTTACTAGTGATAGCTTCTTGAAGTAACTCAGCCTGTAGGTTGTATAAAGTTTTAGAATATTTACAAAATTCACCTGCTATGTCTTTAGATGTATGCACCCTTCCTCTCTGTCCGGTGTCTATGTGTGGGATGAATGTTCCTTTGCATGGCCCCCGTAGGACTTTGGCCACCATTGCGCCAGGTTTGTTGGAGTATTCAAAGAAGTGTCTTCTGGCCCAAGCCAGTCTTTGCATGGTCTTTTGATAAAGGAGAGCACTCAACTCCTCCCTGACCTTTTGCAGGGCAACGAGATGAGATTCCACAAGGAATCTCTTATGGTGGGAGCCAAGAATACACATTTCGTTAGTTAGTTCTTCTACTCTATTAGATTTCATATGCTTCCTTTGGGCCCCTATACGGATCAGCATACACTTCTGTGCTTCCTTTCTATACCAAAGCCAAGTTTCTGGTGGAGTCACGATTGTCGTGGAAAAAGTCCATCAGGGTCTGGTCTAGCTCCAGGCGGACCTCAGGGAGTTGTAGTGGGAATTGTTCTTGCCAGACCAATCTATTAACCTTCTACGATGAAGTGAGCTGCCATCTAGATAAAGGAAAGCCTGTGGATGTTTTGTATCTTGACTTTGCAAAGGCATTTGACACAATTCCCCACAAACGCTTACTGTACAAACTAAGGTACGTAGAATGGACCATAGGGTGAGTACCTGGATAGAGAACTGGCTCCAGGGGAGAGTCCAGAGGGTGGTGATAAATGGGGAGTACTCGGATTGGGCGGATGTGGAAAGTGGGGTCCCCCAAGGTTCTGTCCTGGGATCAATCCTGTTTAATTTATTCATAAATGATCTAGAGGAGGGGATATCTAGCACAATCTCGGTATTTGCGGATGATACTAAACTAAGCATGCCAATATCTTCTATGCAGGATGTGGAAACCTTACAAGCAGACCTGAACAAAATAATGGGATGGGCAACTACATGGCAGATGAGGTTTAATGTTGAAAAATGTAAAGTAATGCACATGGGCTTTAAAAAACACGAAAGCAAGCTACTCACTAGGGGGGAAACCTCTGGGTAAATCCAAGATGGAAAAGGACCTGGGGGTACTAGTGGACAACAGGCTTGACAGTGGCATGCAATGCCAAGCCGCTGCAAGCAAAGCCAACAAAATACTGGCATGTATAAAAAAGGGTATTCACTCCAGAAATAGAGATTATTCTCCCACTCTACAAGACTCTGGTCCGGCCACATCTGGAGTATGCTGTCCAGTTCTGGGCACCGGTCCTCAAAGGATGTGCTGGAACTGGAGAGAGTCCAGAGAAGGGCAACAAAAATAATTAGGGGAATGGAGGACATCAGCTATGAGGAAAGACTACAAGCACTGAACTTATTCTCTCTGGAGAAGAGACGCTTGGGGGGGGGGGGGGGGGAGATATGATATCAATGTATAAATACTGTACTAGTGATGACACTAGCATAGAGGAACACATTTTTCAGAGAAAGGGAATACAATAAGACACGTGGCACTCACTAAAAGTAGGGGAAAAACGGTTGAACCTTAAAATGCGTAGGGGGTTCTTCACTGTCAGAGCAGTGAGGATGTGGAATTCTATTCCATAAGCAGTCGTATCAGCAGGGAGCATCGATAGTTTCAAAAAACTATTAGATGGGCACCTTAAAGACCACAACATACAGGGGTATACAATGTACGGTTAACAACAGGGGTATACAATGTACGGTTAACAGCAAACACACACACATCATAGATTGAACTGGATGGACTAATGTCTTTTTTCAACCTCACAAACTATGTAACTATGTAGTAATGATTCGTTTAACCTCCAGGTCGGGGGCATGGAATAACCGTCACCCACCCTTAACATCAGGTGAATGGGTGCATGGTCAGAAAAAGAAATGGAGTCAATCCGAGTAGAGGTAACAAGCGGCAAATCTTTGTGCTGGATCAAGAAGAGATCTAGCCTCGAATATGTGTTATGACTTGGAGAATAATAGGTAGTCCCTTTCCTTCGGGTGCATGATCCTCCACTGATCAACTAAATTGAGATGGGCCAGTTCGTGTTTTATTTTGTTTAAGTATGAGTAAGGGATATGGGACGTGCCTTTGGACACATCAGTCAGTGGCTCATGGGCAAAATTAAAATCGCCCCCCAGTAGGAGAAGCCCCTCACGGAAGTCCAGTATGATCGGGATCATGGGCCTCAGGAAGGTCAGCTGATCTGAGTTTGGGAAATAAACATTCACCATAGTGACCGTGGTACCGCCAACCTTCCCTTTGAGGAGGAGATATCGGCCCTGCCCTCAAGGAGGGTCCAGGGCACATGTTTGGAAATTAGAATGCTAACTCCCTTGGACTTTGATAAGGGCAATGCAGCATGATAAGCCCATGGGAATTCGTGATTATGTAATTTAGGTACTGCTGAACTTTTGATGTGGGTTTCCTGCAGGAAAGCCACTTGGGTTCTACAGTGTTTGAGATCAGAGAGGAGTCTGGTTCTTTTCTCCAGTGTGGCTAATCCTCTTACATTTAGAGACGTGAATTTAATCCCGAGCTCAGTCGGGCGAGAGGAGGAGGCCATGGTGAGATCTGGACCACCGCCACCTGCCCAGGGGGTAGTTCTGAGAAGAAAAGCAAAGAGAAAGGGGGGGAAGCAGGATGAAAGGGGAGGGAGTAAGCTCCGGAATGAGAATGTAGAGTGCACGTAATAGCGTTAGAAAATAGCAACGACAACTACAAGTGGTTGGCTAAAACCCTGCGCAAGAAAGCGCGGCCTATGTGGGGAGTGGGTAGGTAAGACTCTGAAAAACGGTGGGAGACATGTCTCCAGGGCATCAGCCAAGATAAAAACAGAACAAACTGATATGAAGCAACTTTAAGCTCATCTAACATAAACCTATCAGTACGAGACCATAGAACTGAAATGCTACTCCATCGCCTCTGTGACCCGCCCCTGCCGAACTCATGCACAGTGTCTCTGATGGAGACTTCACTAATCAGCGGCTCCCCAAGTCCAACCCGGGCTGAGCCCCACAGAGCGACAGACCAATCCCCGTCACTCCTGTGATAAATCTTACTCACACCCACCCAGGTTTGGCCAGCCCGACTGGATTCATCATGTGGATGCAATCCCCAAGGCGGCCGCCGGTCCACAGACGGGCCGGAGTCCCCACCTTCATGACATGCCTCAACCTGGGTCAACCAGCGGGAACACCTCACAGGGGCCCCAAAGGACCCCCCCCCTGAGACTGGAACCACACCGTGGGGGTTTTCCTGAGCCCCCCCCCCCCAGCAAAACACAAATCCCAGTGAGAAAATAGTAAACAGCCCAATGATTAGTACATCTTAACTGTATACTGTAAAACCTTGTCGCAAAAGTGTCCATCATAGAGGATACCCCCGAGAAGCCTAGACAGGGGGAGATGATGTTGGACAGCAGCAGCAACTTCTTTAGTCCGCCTTTTTTTCCCTATCCCCCACCCCCATTTACTCTTTATGTGTTTTTTTTTTTTGTTTGCTCTGGTTCCCTTTGTTGTTGTTACCATCCTTAAGGCTCTGGTGAGGTCGGAGCCCCTCTCATGTTCCTCCGGAAAGTAGAACGAGACTGTCTCCTCCTGGATCGTTGCGGCTCAGAGCTCAGGGATTGGTCTGGCCAGCGTAGGGTGAAAGAGTCCGTCCCCTTGTGGACTATGAGATGGAATAGGTGGCCCCAATGATAAGTGGCACCTGAATTATGAATTACCTGCAGTAAGGGTCTGAGAGAACCGCGCATCCAAAGAGTCAGGTATGAGAGATAAGGGAAAAGACGAACAGACACCCCATCAAAGTCCACTGGGCCTCTAGTCCCAAGCTCTCCTCATTATTTCCTCCTTGACGGTGTAAAAGTGTACTCTGGCAAGAATGTCTCTGGGGTATGTGGGATTATGGGGGCCTTGTACCCTATGAACTCTTGTCAAGCTTCAGTTCTGCCATTGGCAGTTTATCGAGCAGCCGAACAAATATGGCAGTAACCGTGGCCTCCAGGTCCCCTCCTGCAGTGGCCTCCGGAATCCCCTTCAACCTGATATTGTTTCTGTGGTTGCGGTTTTCCCCATCGTCCAGTTGTAATTGAAGCATGGCCATGCGGCAGTGATAATAATAATAGTTGTGATTAAGCAAATTTAATTTCGTGAAACGCATCAACTATGTCTTGTCCCCTGTCTCTGATATTTTTGTCAACTATTGATTTTTGGATTCTTCAATAAATATATTATTATTCATCTTCAAGTCGGAGTGCAGTTTTCTACTTCTAATGAATACGGCGGTGATAATATGCCTGGGCGTTTTCTAGGGCGCTGACCCGTGAATCCAAAGCAGATGATGCTGTTTCCACCTTAACCACTCTTATGTCCACCCCATCAATTTGTTGTTTTAATTCAGTGATTTGGGTCGACAGTGTACTCACGAATGATGCTGCCATCTCTGTAAAGTCCCGTTTGGTGGAGAGGAGAGACAGGGTGGACCTCCACTCCCCTGCTCATGGCTGCTCTGACAGCCCAGAGGCAGTGGATGATGCTGGGGATGCTGTCCTAGGGAGTTCCGGTGTGAGGATCGGTGAGTCGGGGCCCTCACTGAGGGTGGAGGCAGGTGTCGGAGCTGGAGCCTGCTTGCTGGATTTCTTCTGTGCAGCGGTGTTAGTGGAGGCTGGACGCTGCGGTGCCACGTTGGGGTCTGGGGCTGGGACCGGAGTCATGGTACTGCGCAAGAAATAGAAGGTGATGTTCGGTCCTCGGCCGGCTGCTGGAGTCCCCGGGGCTCTGCCACTCTCTGTCATGAGCGGATGGAGAGATTTGGCTGTGTAGTAGTGGCTGAAATGCCCACGGTCCGCACGGAGCTCCCCTGTAATCTTCTTTACAGCACCATAGCTAGGCCACGCCTCCTATTATTATATATACTAGTTGGTTGTCAACTATCTCTCCTTATGTTGTGTAAGTGGTATCTAGTCCAGGTATACATCTTACACCGTTGTTCTTGATAAGCCATTGTGCTGCTTTACCTAAGAAGAAATGTATTGTTATGCGGTCTATTTCTAATGTGAATCTTTTCATTGTATGCAATGTTCAGTGCCTCTCTTTACTTTGGATCCTTGTTCAGGGCTCGTACACATTTTTACCTATAAAATTCCATGATTTCAAGTAAATATTCATGAGCTAATGTTTCATGAAATGTCTATGCATACATGTTAAATAAGAAGAAAATCCATGTTACACCCATTTCCCTGGCATTGCTACATACTAACGTTAGCTGAAACTGCGTTATCCACATAGACTGTAAAAAAGGTTACCCCACGCAGTGTCCGATAGCGCAAAATGTAACTATTGTAATTTAACCAAGATTATCAACTATAGTCGAATATACTGGAGAAAGAAAAAGATTTGATCGGCTCCTTGAAGGAGTAGTTCACGCATGCTCCGAAACCGGTTACCACCCCCCCCCACGCGTCATCACGTTTGTGCGGCCCTTCATTGAGGTACGCACTTCACCGCTGCCTCGATCTGACTGAGTCCCCTGATAACTCTCCATAACTCTTCCAGTTTTTTCATGACTGTACGAACCCTGCTTGTTCCATTTGACCAGAATCTCTTTGCAAAGATCTGGTATGGAACTGAGCAAATTGAATCGCCTCGAAGGTTGATACCATCAGACCCAAGGCCCGCATGCAAGTTCGCAGGGAGGACAGATTGTTTGCAAACTGGATCGCCCCCTGCAACTTCTGCAGCTTGTTCAGGGGGAAAAAAGACCCTCGCCAAGGCTGAATCCAGAGTCAGGCCCAGATAATCCAGTCTCAAGGAAGGTATTAGGGCGGATTTCTTGAAATTGATGGTCCACCCGAATTCCTGCAGGGAGCTGACAGTGATCGTCGGGTCGCCTATCAGGGCTGAATGAGAGTCTGCTCTCAATAGGAGATCATCCAGATACCCCAGTACCACAATCCCCCGTTGGCGCAACAATGCCAACACCGGGGCTAGTACTGGCACCCTGGGAGCAGAGGTGAGACCAAAGGGTAACGCTACAAATTAATAATGTTCTTCTGCTTTGGCAAAGCGTAGAAACTGATGGTGTCCAGCGTAGATAGGGATATGTAGATATGTGTCCTTGATATCTATGGAGGCCAAAAAGTCTCCCTGGTGTAGTGACACCACTACCGTTCGAATGGATTCCATGCAAAACCGCTCTACCCGCACAAAGTGGTTCAGAGCCTTGAGATCCAGAATTGGACGCACTTTGCCCTCTTTTCTGGGCACAGTAAACAGGTTTGAATAAAACCTTTGAAAGCATTTCTGAGAGGGAACTGGTACAATCACCCCTTGCGACAGCAGATCTTGTACCGCCTCCTGTAGATTCCTTAACCGGTCTGGAGAGAGGCGCAGGTTGGACAGGACGACGGACGAGACCGGAAATTCGATCTTGTACCCTGAGCGGATCAGTTTGTGAGCTCTGAGGAAGGGGGCTTGATTCCCGAAACGCGTTAGCGGTCCTGACTTCAAGGACATGTTCCTGTTCATGTATGGTGGATTCTTGTAACACGCTTTTATTATCTTCATGTCTGGGAGTATGCATTTGGCATTTTATTAAAATTATTAACAGTGACCACGGGTAATGCACTAGGTGTTTGCGCCTTCTTTCTCTCTTTTTCTCTTGGATCAGTTAGGCCCCTTCATGCAGACGAGGATTTGTCTGCAGATCAGGACTGGCCGGTCTTTGATTTTCCTAACCATGGCCTCTTGGAGTTCCCAGAAGACCTTTTTTTTCTTGCGACCCGGAGGTAAGAAAAAGCCGCGTATGAGCAGTGAAGGAAGGCCCCCCCGTCTATGAAGTGGCGCCTTGCCCTTAGAGGACTGAGGAAGAAGAGTACTTTCTCCCCCCCCCATTCACAAATATTGGTTTCAAATTGGAACCCACAAGCACATGCAGATGGCAGGCTAGAGACTCCACTCGCCTATCCACAGGGTCCACGAAGGCCGGGGATTCTTCCACCGGGACCACAGTAGACTTATTCAGCCTGGTTCCGGGTGATCCACCTTAGGTGGCACAGTCCACCTAGTGGACACTGCATCTGCAAAAAGGATAACGGCGTTTAAAGCGCTTAGGCACCACTAGCATGTGCTTGATGCACCGCCCGCCATTGTTCATTAAGAATATGGTCAAAAAGTTCCGGACAAGGGAACACCTTGCCCGATTTGTGGGAGCCAAAACACAACTGCAAACCCGACACTGTAGATTCATCTGCCAATTTTAAAGTTTCCAACACTGAATCTGTAAGTGCCTTCCACCAATGCGCATTCCCGCGCGACGGCGGGCGAGGACAGGTCCTCTTCACCATCAGAATGCAAAGGCACCTCAGGGTGGGGTGTGTCTGCGGTGGCTAATGCCTCGTACACACGCAACGATTATCGGCCGACCGATCGTCCGACTTTTGTCCAGAGTGGTGTTTTGTTGGTTGAAATGTGTCTAGACTGCACACAAATTTTCTCGGCCAACAAAAATCTACTTCAGAAGTGATGTCATGTGCTGGTTTACTTTCTGTGTGTTTTTTCTTCTCTGAGCATGCCCAGTCTTGCTCATCAGATTTTTGTCTGCCGAAATCTGTACTGACTGACGGAAAATCGGCCGTTGTGTTGACGGCCAACAAAAATTTTATAGCCTGCACACCGGATTTTTTTCGGCCGAAAAGTCGGGAGTTGGTTGTCGGAAGCATCATACTAACAAGCCAAAAATCGGCCGATCGGATGTTGGCCAAAAATTCCCGGCCAATAATCGATTCGTGTGTACGAGGCATAAGTCTGCCTCAGAATCTGAGGAAACTACAGAGGGAGGCGAAGGCAGAGGGCGTTTGCAGCTAGCAACGCTTTTACTTACAAAAACTACCTTAGACAAGGCTTTCCAAGACTGCCATAAGCGCAGACTCCTAGGGGGTTTGTAGGTGAAATAGTACCCTGGGACTCCATATTACACTGATATGAAAAAAATGCAGGGTCACTTTAAAAGTTGTAAATTGCGATGCCACCGCTAACTTAGCTGTATACCTAGTCCCAATCCAATACAAGCCAATAGAGTGGGTGAGTAAAACCAACAGGGGACCCCAGAAAACGTTACCAGATGGTTCAGGAGACTGCCAGCACGTTCTTGTGAAAGTGAAAGTAAAACGTTCCTTCGGAGGAAATGACAAGCACAGCCTGTCATAGATTTTCATGTTACATGCCGTTCGCCTGTCCAGCATTGTGAACTACAAGAAAATGGCCGCCCCACGCATTCCTATGGGGAACTAACAAAAAATGGCTGCCCATGTATTTCAATGGGAGAATAGAAAGCATGCATCTACAGCAAAATGGCGGCCCCCATGAGGGTGTCCCAGACAAGAGGCATCAGAGGGTCTCTGGGAAGGGACCCCACCAGGACAAGGCCACCCCCGAAGAAAAAAAGCCACCGCAGCCGCAATTTTTCCAAACCCCCTCCCGGAAGTAAGACCTGCTATGGGTAGGGGGAAAAGACTCGGAGGGGGTAGGCCTAGTATCCCAGAGGCCAGGGGAGCTGAGGGAGCTCTGAGGGTCCGACTATTGCAGGGAAGGGGCTAATGTCAACCCAGAGACCGCCAGAGGATTAGGGAGACAGTATTACTCACCATAACATGGTACCAGGTGGGGGCCACTCCGCACAGACCACCTCCCACCCGGGATGGGGGTGCTGCCAGCCAGGGGGTACGCTGCGACTCAGGGCATTCCAGGTCGATCGCGTCCCAGCAAGACTTGTCCACTTGCAGGCTCGTCCCCATCCATCGGAGCTCTGTCGTGGGGAGGCCTAGTTCTGGACTATAACCTGGTCACGTTCGTTGGCCAGGCTGGGAGACCATAAGGATCTAGAATATCCAGTCCGAAACCACAGCCGGCTGTTGCTTGTAGTTCTCCAGGAATTCTAACTAGTGGAGAAAAAAAAACCCCCAAAATAACAAATTTCCCTATTATAGCTAAGACTGAAGTCCTAGCAGGGAACTAGGTCCCATTCCTCAACTAGGCAGAAACAAACTGGCCTCTGTAGCACAGTGTGTGGGGTTATGCCTGCAGGGACAGCCCCCATAGGTGTGGTAAAGCTTTTTCCTGCCTAGGGTCCTATTCCTGATTGGAGGAGCATAGAGAGATATGGAGGATATGGAGCTGCGTCTGTCGATGAAGGATAGAGAATTCCAGAACTGTAACCTACCTGGAGTGCCCAGAAGTACTGTTATATTCCAGAACTGTAAGCTACCTGGAGTGCCCAGAAGTACAAGGTGTTCAGTGCTTAGAGACATGGCCAAAGTATGGAGGCTGAAACCCGACCACCACTGAACAAGACACATAAGTTAATACGTCAAGACTTGGCCAAGAAATATCTAAAGACAGATTTTTCAAAGGTTTTATAGATTGAGGAGATGAGAGTGACTCTTGACAGAACAGATGGATGAGTCTGTGGCAGGATCAGTAACGGCACAAAGCTCCACTTCGACTCAAGACGCCAGCAAGGTGGAGGTGGGGTACTTGTATGGGCTGGTATTATTAAAGATGAGCTAGTTGGACCTTTTCGGGTTGAAGATGGACTCAAAATGAACTCCCAAACCTACTGCCAGTTTTTAGAAGACACTTTCTTTAAGCAGTGGTACAGGAAAAAGTCAGCATCTTTCAAGAAGACCATGATTGTTATGCAGGCCAATGCTCCATCGCTTGCATCAAAGTACTCCACTGCTTGGCTAGCCAGTAAAGACCTTAAAAATGAAAAGAATAAGGAGATGGCCCCCCCTTCCCCACCTGACCTAAACCCTACTGAGAACTTGTGGGTCCTTTTTAAATGGTAGATTTACGGTAAAAAGAAAACCGTACACCTCTCTGAATAGTGTCTGAGAGGCTGTGGTTGCTGCTGCACAAAAAGTTGATCACCAACAGATCAAGAAACTGACAGACTCCATAAATGGAAAACTTATGACTTAATAAAAAGAAGGGTGGCTATAATGGTCACTGATTTATTTATTTTTTTTTATGTCAAAAATGTTTATTTGTAAATTTTGAGTTGTTTGTTTATTATTCTCACGTTAACAGATGAATATAAATAAGTGAGATGGGAAAATTTTAGTTTTTCATTTAGCTGCGTATAAAATTCTGCATACATAGGCTTTATGTACACAGGATGTTTAAAAACCTCCTCTGAATGCTGGAACTTGACAGCTAGTAACTGATGTTTGAAAATGTGTTTTGCCACTTTTAGTGCCGGTTTACACATGCGCGATGTCAGACATCGCATGTGATTTCGAACCACACTGCTGTGCAAATCACATGCGATGTCTGTGCAATGCAAATTCAGCCATACAGATTGCATGGCTGAATTTGCATCGCATTTAGGCCAAAGTCGCACAGGACCCTTTTTTTGGTCCGCACCACAATCTGATCGCATGGGGTTTCAGACCTATACGATCTGATTCCTGTCTGAACTGAAAGTTCGCAATGCGATATGTGAACTAATCTGGGGGGTGTCGTTATTTTGTAGTGACACTCCCAGCAGCTTGCATATGGCAGTGTGAACTGCCTGTGAGTCAGGTGCAATGTGGGGACCCACAGTGGATTTGCAGGGTTCCCGCATCGCACCAATGTGAACCGGCACCTTCATGCCACGTTCAAGAACGTTTTAGTTTAGAAGCAATTGTAATTAGTATACCCCCACAAATGCCCAACATAATTCCTAATGCCTAAGATAACAGAGCAGAGTTCAGGGGCTGCTGAAAATATTGCCCAACTGCTCCTAAACGTCCATTTATCAGCAGCAGTGTACATGAGGCTTAACCACTTAAGCCCCGGAAGATTTTACCCCCTTCCTGACCAGACCCCTTTTTTCAACTTGGCACTTCGTGACTTTAACTGACAATTGCGCGGTCATGCAATGCTGTACCCAAACGAAATTTACGTCTTTTTTTACCCACAAACAGAGCTTTCTTTTGGTGGTATTTGATCACCTCTGCACTTTTTATTTTTTGCGATATTAATAAAAAAAGAGCGAAAATTTTACATAAAAATGACATTTTCAACTTTGTCTTTTAAAAAATATCCAATATACTCAATTTATAGAAAAAAGATTAACACTATACTAGTGTATCCCCCCACGCCTCGGAAAAGGTTTTGTTTAAATACAAGATAAAAATATAAAAATGTGTGTAATTAGTGAGATATGTGTGGCAGCAGCTGTAGATTTAAAATGGATGATAGAAAAATAGCCTAGGCTATATACAGCGCTTGCCGCAGAAAAACAATTAACTTAATGTATGTGAACAATGTTGAAAACTTATCTTTACAGTAAAGTGAAAATACAAATCAATTAAACACATGAAAATTAATAAAAAGTTCCAAGGAAATGATAAATAAACAAGTCTTTTCCAGTGGTGATCAATCTATGTGAATAAAATAAATGCAAAATTCAATAAATAAAGTATTTTCAAGTGTTGATCAGGTTCAAAGTGCTTCGTGCTCAATAAATAAAAGTTTGAGACTTTCGTGACGTGGATTCCTCTTTTCCTGTGGTAGAAATAAATGACTTACCAGAATTGTTGGGTCCTATGTGCTGTATATCACTAGGACCTAAAGCGCTTGGAGGCCGTTCAGGCCGGATTGGGGATCCCCTTTGTGGATGATCCTGGTGGGATACAGGTTAGGTTCCTCCTTACCCGATCTCGATCCTCAGGATATGGGGTTAAAAGAAAGGCTCCAGATAGTGTATTATCATTTTAAAAGTTTATTCATCAAATATTCATAAAAATCGGAGCGAAGAAAGACTCAAACTCCAAGTTTGCAGGCAAAGAAACCGCTTACAAACGCCTCCTAGCAGAGTGGCGAGCGGAATGTTCCGGCTTGCGTTCCATGTGGTGCGTAGCGTGCTGACGTGCGTTCCACAACCTTGACGCATTTCGTCACTTCCTGTGACGTTTTCAAAAGGATGATCGCTTCCTGGAATTCCCGGAAGGATCCATTTCATCCTGACGCCCTGTATAGGACAAAGGCGTTCAGCATAGCCAATTGGTATAAGTAAACAGACACTTTTTTGTACCAGCGTCTGGCTTTACGGGCAACTAAATACGGCGCCAAAAGCTGGTCGTTAAGGTCCACCCCTCCCATATTAAGGTTATATTCGTGGACACAGAGGGGGTTTCTCCATAACGCCAGTTGCCGTAGGAATTTGGATCGTCGTGTCTGCGTGAAGGGAGGACAGAACATAAACATCCCGTGTATCCCTCCACTTCACTGCAAGCAATTTTTCTGTTTTCAAGCAGGCTCTCGCCCCCCGACTAAGACGGGAATTTACAAGCCGTTGGGGGAACCCCCGGCGATTAGGTCGCACGGTGCCACATGCGCCAATTTGTAATTCAGAAAGATGACTAAATAGTGGCACGCTTGTGTAAAAGTTGTCCACGTACAAATGGTGTCACCCTTATCCGGAAAGGGGTACCAAGTCCCAAACTATCTTGCCACTGCTCCCTATGTAGTCTGGGCAGTTGGGGGGCTCCACACAGTTATATTTTCCCTCATAGACCCGGAAACTAACTGTATAACCTGTGGCCCTGTCACACAGTTTATACAGCTTGACCCCGTACTTGGCACGCTTGCTGGGGAGGTACTGTTTCATAGAAAGGCGGCCAGTAAAATTAATCAGGGACCCGTCAACACAGACAACTTGTTCGGGGGTAAACAAGGCTGCAAACCGCTGATTGAAGTGGTCTATGAGGGGCCGAATTTTGTGGAGGCGATCATATGCAGGGTCTCCCCGAGGACGACAGATTTCATTGTCACTGAAATGCATAAATCGCAGAATTAGCTCATATCTCGCCCTGGACATGGAGGCAGAGTACATGCGCATATGGTGAAGTGGGCTAGTGGACCAATATAGCCGCAATTCACTCTGTTTAGTTATGCCCATGTGGAGGGAAAGGCCCAGAAAGATTTTAAAATCGCAAACCGTTCTAGGTTTCCAGCCGAATGGTCTGGCAAGGGGCGAATTTGGGTTGGCGGCGATAAATTGTTGTGCGTATAAATTTGATTGATCCACAATAGATCAGTGAAGATCTTCCGAGAAGAACAGCTCAAAAAAGTTCAGGGGCGTAAAACCAGCTGTCTCCACGTGGATTCCAGGTTGGGCAGTGAATGGGGGGGGGAAGTACGGGCACTGTAGAATCAGTGGGTTGCCAATTGGGATATGCCAGCGCATCAGGGAGGGCACTATGGGCTCTACGGGCCTGTCTTCAAATACGCGGTGGTTGCGGGCTACTACTCGTGCTAGCCACTGCACCAGCTTCAACTTCACTTATGGGACTCGCCACGTCACCAAGTGTTACTGCAGTGCTGGTTGTAGTAGGTCCAGGGTGTACTAGGCCGCTGGTGCTTGCCAGGTCACCAGAAGGATGAGCGGCACTAGTAACGTCACTCTGCTCCATATGAGCACCCTGCGATTCCTGCATCTCAACAACTCCAGAATGGGGTCGGGTACGCCTGGGTCTAACAGGGACCCATCCATCGTCGGAGCTATCTGTCAGGGAGCCGCTGCCTTCATCAGGTTCGTATACTGACACTAATTCTGTCAGTGTAGCTTCCCCATCGCTATCATCTGACACGGCCAGTATACTATAAGCCTCTTCACCACTGTACCAACGTTTGGTCATTTTGGTAACTAAATTTACCGGTACAGTAGTGCGACTCACAGGTAATAAAAGCCCCTGGTTGTCAAGGACTATTTCAAGCACTACCAAAAAAACTGCTAATGCTAGCAGGGATCAGGCCTGACTCTGCTAACACAGCGGTTTTGTGTGTTGTGTTTTTTTGTAAGTGACAGTAATCTATTGATTACTACACTTGCCTGGGTGAAAGGGTTAAACGCAGGTGCTGGCAGGAATCAGTGCTGATCGTGCAAACACCGCGTTTTGGGACCCTAAACTATGGGGGCGTTAGTATAGTTCTGATCAGATCAGATATTGATCTGTTCAAACACTATACTAGTAATGGAAGTGTATGTGCGTGTGGTAATCAAGGGGTTATTTCCAACTATGCGCCGGGGATCTGCGCTTTTTTAGACTGACACTAACACTAGCTAATGTCACCAATAATAGTGATCAGAAAAAAAAAAAAAACTGTACACTATAAAAGTGACACTGTGACAGGGCAATAAAGGGGTTAACTAGGGGTGATCAGGGGGAGACCAGGGGGTTAAATCTTTATGGGGGGGGGGTGGCGGGGACCCTAAACCTCCTTTCTCTGTCGCTCATTGACAGACGCAGTCCTCTTTGATTAATATCAGTAGGGTTATACTGCCCCCTACAGGAGTAGGACACTAGGCAGGAAAAACGTTCTGGCCACACCTTAGGGGCAGTCCCAGAGGGTATATCCTCTCTCTCCCTGCTACAGGATGTCAGTTTTTTTCTGCCTAGTCAGGAGTAAGGACCTAAGTTCCTTGCTGGGATCTCTGGTCCTGGCAAGCTTTTTTAGATAAATTTTTTTTTTAGTTAGCTTTTTTCTCCAGTTGTTCCTGTGAGATCTTCAAGCAATTATGCTGGAGCTGGGCGACGTGCTGGATGTTGAGATCCAGTGGTCACCCCAGCCGGCCTACGAGCGCGCGCAGGCCCTAGCTCCGCGCTGGGTCGGCCGCGACATAGTCCCATGGACGGGGACTGGCCCGCGAGTTAAACACCTCGCCAGGTCGCCCACGACCAGTTTGAAACTGAGTCGCGGCGTCCTTGTTGGCCGACAGCCCCCCCACCTCGGTGGAGAGGGGTTCTGTCAGGAGTTGGTGCCCTCCTGTTCCGGTATGGTAAGTAGAATGTCCCCTTTCCCTACTGTCAGGTGGACGCGGGCCTATCCGTGGGATGGTCAGACCCTCATGACCGGGTTCCCTTCTATCCTGTAACATACTCCTCCTAAGATGGGGTGGTCGCAATCCAACCCTGCTCCCTCCCTCCCGCCGGCAGGTCGAGCCGAGTACCACTCGGGCCCAGGCCGCCCCTTCCAGGACAGCAGGCTTGGTTTGGGAGCTGACAATCCGGTAAAATCTATTACTGCTAGCTGCATTATAGATTGAGTGACTAAGATGGAGTGGAGCGCCGCAAGTCATGCATAGCACTTACCGATCGTTCGGTCGACTGCAGCCGCACGGAGCGCCGTTGCGGGCACGCAAGGCCGCCATTTTGGCGTAGCCCAAGTGTCCCCTGTATGGCGGCGGCCATCTTTGATACACCCAGCCTGCCTCGAGGAGCAGCGGTGGGAGTGCCGGAAGACGTGTAAAGGGGCGGAGCCGCCTTCTTTACCCGGGTAAATCGATCCATAAGACTTCCTGTTCTGTAAGGACAGCGCTGAGAGCAGTTCGGTAGAAGCTTCTGTGCATCAGGTGGTGAGCCCTTGGGGTGTCTCTCTCTCTCTCTCTCTCTCTGGGGGTTCCGAAGCAGGTGGCACTGAGGGGCGCTGTTGCGCTGGGGGATTACATACAAAAAAAAAAAAGTTTTTTCTTTTCAATCTTTGTTTGCTGACAGGTGTTCCTGGATTTGTCATGGACCCTGCCACACATGTATCCCCACCTGATCCCCTCGAGGTGACCACAGGACCCTCCAGTTCTCCACTTACTATTGATGCATTGTCAGCGGTTTTGGAGTCTTTTGTATCCCGGGTGGAGGTGGCCTGTCAGGGACGGGGGGCGAAAAAGCGACCCCCGCCTACCCCCATTTCGTCTGACATACAGATTCTGAGCCTGTCGCTGTGGCTGCAGGTCCCTCTTCTGGGGCTGGTGTCTCGTATCCCATCTACTCGGATAGCGAGGAAGACATTTCTGCCTCCGCTATAGCGCAAGATGAAGCGCTGGTAGATGCACTGATTGTGTCTGTGCGGGAAACCTTAAGACTTTAGGTTACACCGACGGATGCAGTTGATACTGAAATTGCTTTTGGTACTCGTAAGCCTACCAAGATGGCGAAGGTGTTTCCTTTGCCCTAGTGTTTTGAAGATATAATTAAGGAAGAATGGGTCCGTCCAAAACGAACCCCTGGCATTTCCAAACGGATTGCTAGACGCTATCCGTTTGAAGAATCCCTCCCTAATAAATGGACGGTACCACCATCGGTGGATTCGCCGATTTCCAGACTAAATAAAGCTACTGTTATCCCGGTGGAGGACGCTCCGTCTTTTCGGGATCCGGTGGACCATAAGGCGAAATCTATATCCCGCTCTATATTTTCCCTAATAGGGTCAGCCTTTAGGCCAGTGTTTACCATTGCTCTGGTTTCACAAACATTGACAGAGTGGACCAAGTTGTTACGCCGGGATCTGGAGGGGAGGAGTCCCCCCCCGGCAGTATCGGATTTGCTGGAACAGATGGTACAGGGGCTACAGTTTGTCTGTGACGCCGCCCTGGACACCGCTCCATTAAAGGGGCGCGTATCGATCTCGGCGGTGGTCCTTAGGCGTATGCTGTGGTTAAAATGCTGGTCAGCGGATCAAGCTTCCAAAAAAGCTTTGGCTAATCTCCCCTTTCAAGGATCGCCTGTTTGGTGCCACCTTGGATGAGATCATCAAGGGTCACACTGGTGGCAAGAGCACCTTTTTACCACAAGCTACTAAGGGGAAAGGACCTCGTCGCAGACGGGGACCTTCCTTTTCGGCTCATAAAAAGTTTTTTCGCTCCTCTGGGGCGGGCGATAAGGCAAAGTCCTCCAAAGCCCCCCCAGGGGGTTTCAAAGGGCGCTGGTCAGGTAAACAAAGGTCCGGCTCTGCCAGACCTGAAGATAAGACCACTACAGCCTGAAGGTGTGCCCCCACCCATATCTGGGGTGGGGGGACGTCTTCACCGGTTTCCGGACCCATGGCTTTCCAGGATTCCAGACAAGTGGGTTCAAGCTGTCATACGGTCGGGATACAAGATCGAGTTTCGATCACTTCCACCGGTGCGGTTCTTCCCTTCCAATATCCGACTATCCCCGGATCGCTTAGAAGCTTTACGGGGGGCAGTGACGGATTTGATGCAACAAGGAGTAGTGGTCCACGTTCCTTGGACAGAACGTTTTCAGGGGTTCTATTCACAATACCCAGAAAATAGGGCAAGGTGCGTCCAATTCTGGACTTGAGAGCGCTCAATCATTTTGTCCGGGTGCAGAAATTCAAGATGGAGTCCATTCGCACAGTGGTGGCCTCCCTGCATCAGGGGGATTTTCTGGCGTCCATAGACATCAAGGATGCCTATCTTCACATTCCCATTTACGCAGGACATCAGCGTTTCCTTCGCTTTGCCGTAGGAGAGAGCCATTATCAGTTTGCAGCGTTACCCTCTGCTCCCCGGGTCTTCACAAAGGTCTTGGCCCCAGTTTTGGCGCTGTTGCGACAGGGGGGCATTTCGGTTCTAGGTTACCTAGACGACCTTCTTCTCCGTGCGGAGTCTCCGCAGGCTCTGTTGCTAAACTTGGAGATCACTATAATCTCTTTGGAAGAGTTCGGGTGACTGGTGAACCGGCAGAAATCATCCCTGGTCCCCACCAGGAGACTGAACTATCTGGGCCTAACTTTGGATACATCCTTGGCAAAAGTGTTTCTCCCGGCGGAGAAACTCCAGAAGATTCAGTCGACGACTCAGTTATTATTGACCGTCAACTGGCCTTCCCTGCGGACTTGCATGAGGGTTCTGGTACGGATGGTGGCCTCCTTCGAGGCAGTACCGTTTGCCCAGTCTCATACCCGGATTCTTCAAAAGGAGATTCTTCTCAAATGGAACCGGAATCCCGATTCCCTGGACAATCGGATCCGGCTGAGCGAACGGACCAGGGAATCTCTGGTTTGGTGGCTTCGGTCACCAATGCTCAGTCAGGCGAAGTCATTTCTTCCAATCTATTGGACGATTGTCACCACGGATGCCAGTCTATCCGGGTGGGGTGGGGTTCTCGGCAGACGATCTGCTCAGGGGCTCTGGTCCCTGGAAGAATCCAGGTTACCGATAAATGTATTGGAACTGAGAGTGATCAGACTTTGTCTGATTCACTGGACCGAGCAGCTTCGGGGCAGCCCGGTACAGATCCAGTCGGACAATGCCACGGCCGTGGCTTACGTCAATCACCAGGGGGGCACCAAGAGTGTCCTGGCGGCCGTGGAAGTGGCTGGCATCCTTCGTTGGGCGGAACGATTTGTTCCAGCTCTCTCCGCGGTATTCATTCCGGGGGTGGAAAATTGGCAGGCAGATTTTCTCAGCCGTCAGATTCTGGATCAAGGGGAATGGTCTCTTCATCCAGAGGTATTTCACCAATTGTGCCTTCATTGGGGCACCCCGGATGTGGATCTGTTGGCATCTCGGCTCAACAGGAAGGTGCGGAGGTTTGTAGCCCGCTCCCGAGATCCTCTAGCGGACGCCGCAGACGCGCTGATCGCCCCGTAGGGGCAGTATCAGCTACTGTATGCCTTCCCTCCCCTCAAGTTAATGCCGAAACTTCTTCGCAGGATAGAGGTGGAGGGAATTCCAGTTATCCTGGTAGATCCGGACTGGCCTCGTCGGGCCTGGTACGCCGACTTGGTCAGGCTGGTCGCGGACGCTTCTTGGCGACTTCCCCTCAGGGAGGATCTGCTGTCTCAGGGACCGATCTTCCATCCTGCTTTACGATCGCTGGCTTTAACGGCCTGGCTGTTGAGACCCAGGTGCTGAAGGACAAGGGGTTGTCAGCTTCAGTTATTCCTACTCTAATTAAAGCGAGGAAAGCGACTTCCAGAAAGGTCTATCATCGCACATGGAAGTCTTATATCGCGTGGTGTGAATCCCTTGGGTTTCCTCCACGTTCTTACTCGTGGCCCGAATATTGGCTTTTCTGCAACAGGGGGTTGAGCAGAAACTGGCCTTGAGCACTATCAAGGGTCAGGTTTCAGCGTTAGCAATCTTCTTTCAGAAGCCTCTGGCTACTCAGTCCTTGGTGCAGAATTTCATCCAGGGGTGCGGCACCTGGCTCCGCCGGTGCGCGTGCCCTTGCCGCCCTGGGATCTTAATTTGGTGTTGTCGGTTCTTCAGAAACCTCCCTTTGAAAATATTAGGGAGATTCCCTTGCTTACTTTATCCCAGAAGGTGGCCTTTTTGGTGGCTATCACTTCTGCACGCAGGGTGTCAGAACTGGCCGCATTGTCCCGTCGTTCCCCATATCTGGTGGTTCTTCGTCCGAATCCATCCTTCCTTCCTAAGGTGGTTTCAGATTTTCATCTAAATGAGGATATTGTGCTACCTTCCCTGTGTCCTAAGCCCAGTCATCCACGGGAGTTTGCGTTACACTCCTTGGATGTGGTTCGGGCGAACAGGGTGTACTTGACTACTACGGACTCGTTTCGTAAGACGGATTCACTTTTTGTGATCACGGATGGCCCTAAAAAGGGGTTGCCTGCGTCTGCCGCGACTATCTCTAGATGGATCAGACAGACGGTGGTACAGGCTTATTCTATTAAGGGTCGGGTTCCTCCGTTCCCTGTTAAGGCGCACTCCACTCGGGCGCTTAGTGCTTCCTGGGCCTTCCGCCATCAGGCGTCGGTGCTTCAGGTTTGCAAGGCGGCTACCTGGTCATCGGTTCATACCTTTACAAAATTTTATAAAGTTGATGTGCTGGCATCGGCGGATGCCTCTTTTGGCCGCAAGGTTCTGCAGGCCGCTGTTTGAGGGGACCGTTGGTCTACCTCAAGGGTTTTTTTCTGTTGGGTTTTCAGTTGAGTCTCATCCTTTTGTCTGATGAGCCTTTAAGACTTCTGGTTGGCTCCGGTTGGGCCTTCTGGATTGGATTTTGATTTCCGTTATCCCACCCCTCATTTGTGGCACTGCTTTGGGACGTCCCTACTGATATTAATCAAAGAGGACTGCGTCTGTCAATGAGCGACAGAGAAAATTGGATTTTTGACTTACCGTAAAATCCTTTTCTCTTAAGCTCATTGACAGACGCAGTACCCGCCCCTCTATGTTTGAGTTGGGTTGGGTTAAATTCTCTGACACTGCTTTGTTACATAACTGACATCCTGTAGCAGGGAGAGAGAGGATATACCCTCTGGGACTGCCCCTAAGGTGTGGCCAGAACGTTTTTCCTGCCTAGTGTCCTACTCCTGTAGGGGGCAGTATAACCCTACTGATATTAATCAAAGAGGACTGCGTCTGTCAATGAGCTTAAGAGAAAAGGATTTTACGGTAAGTCAAAAATCCAATTTTGGGATAGAAACTAACTCGCTAGCGCAACCTCAAGTCAAAATCACACTAATACAAAATACAGTAAAAACACTATATTACGTGTGTATTAGTGTGTAATGTGACAGGGGGGAAGGGGTTAACTGGATGTGATCAGGGGGGTGATCAGGGGGTTAAATCTTTATTGGGAGGGGGTGGCGGGTATCCTAAGGATAAAAGGAACGACCGCAAGCGCTAAACCTGGTCACAAATCACACTTATTCGGGTATATAGAAAATGCTATATACTGTATACAGTGTGTGTTGTGACAGGGGGTGAAGGGGTGATCAGGGGGGGATCAGGGGGTTAAATCTTTATTGGGTGGGTGGCGGGGACCCTAAACCTCCTTTGGAACAGAAACGAAGTCGCTAGCGCTAAGTCAAGTCACAATCGCACTAATACAAAATACAGAATATTACGTTTGTATTAGTGTTCAATGTGACGGGGGGAAGGGGTTAACTGGGGGTGATCGGGGGGGATCAGGGGGTTAAATCTTTATTTGGGGGGTGGCAGGTATTTTAAGTGAAAAAGGGGGGGTTGCAAGCGCTACACCTGGTCACAATTCACACTTATACAGGTATATAGGAAAATGCTATATGCTGTATACAGTGTGTGTTGTGACTGGGGGGGGGGGGGCGATCGGGGGTTAAATGTGCCTAAGTGTACAAGTGTGTGCTTGGTGCAGTACTTACAGTTAGATGTGCTCTCCTCTCACGCTGGATCCAAAAAGGATCATGGGAGGGGAGGACACATCTTTTCTGAGCCTGTGTTTACATTTCACAGGCTCAGCACAGAATCTGATTGGGCAGAACCGATCTACAGGTCCAGGCCAAAAATGATTGGCCTGGACCTGATGACTGATCGGTTCTGAACCCAATCAAGCCATCGGCGGGACCTCGGGAGCGCGTGCGCGCCAGAGCGGCGATGGCTAGTGACGTACCGATACGTCACTTTGCCTGGCCGGAGCTGACCGCCGCAGTATATGTACTTGCGGTGGTCGGCAAGTGGTTAATAGTTGGCCAATAATTGTGAACACATAGTCATTCTCCTTAGAAAGCAAAAACTTCACTTTTACTTTCTTAAATATTCAGGTTTAAGGTTTATTAGCCTTTGGGATTGACCAAGAGCACTGTAGTTGTTCAATAACAAACGTAGTCCTCAAAAATACAACTTGCCTAATAAATGTGTACAGAGTGTAATGCTCAAAGTAACATTACAGGCCACCCCCAAAGCGTAGGGTCTGGGTACAGTTCCCATAGTTTTATGGAGGTTGTATTGATCAGGACGCACGGTTTCTGTTTTTGGTATTAACTGACAGTGTAAGGTAGATTTAAGAATCTGAAAATAAAAATGTTAAACTAGTTAAGCTAAAAAATTAAAAAAAAAAAAAAGAGCGCCATGCCACTCTCACCGCGTCTGCTTGAATCCTCTCGGCACTCCACGGCAAGATCCGGATATGCGGCGGTCGCGCCTGGGTATCCACGGAGACAGTGTGCTTACGTTCCGACGTGTTTCATCATACAGACTTCATCTGAGGACGCAAGCACGCTGCGCTGATATCCATTTATGTACCGTCAAGGACAACCTCATCCGTACTTTTAACTCTTAGTAGCTCGGACGTCTCTACAAACACACCCGAGGATTCAAGCAGACACGGTGAGAGTGGCGTGGCGCCTGGGATCCATATGTTTATATGCACATGACTATCATTTGATTGTAAGCAGATTTTAATTGGCGGAATCTGTGGTGTAATATGTGTGGGCAATAATGGAATTTTTGTAAAATCTTACCGTAAAATTCCTTTCTCTGAGTCCTCCGACAGTCGCCGCCTCCTCTAAGTCATCACTATTGGGTATTGACTTCCGCTCCGCAGGAGTAGCTAGGCATAAGACTTAGTCAAAAGAACAAAAGCATTTAGCATAGACACATCCATGGGGGCTGTCCTACTGGTCAATACCCCCCTGCAGTGATCCCTCCCAACTCCGTTTGGTAGAATAGCAGTAGGTGTACAAGAAAAAACCTCAAAAGAGGGGCGGGGGCGGCGACTGTCAGAGGACCCAGAGAAAGGAATTTTATGGTAAGATTTTACAAAAATTCAGTTCTCTTACGTCCTCCGACAGTCGCCGCCTCCTCTAAGTCATCACTATTGGGATGTCCCAAAGCAGTGTAGACATGAGGGGTGGGAGACGCAACCGTAGAAAAGGCAACGCAGTACCCACATCAGAGAAAGGAACCTTACACGCACAGTAAGAGAACATTCTGGGCAACAGAAAAGGTTCAACAGGAGCAACAACCCAGGAAAACAAATATCCAGGGGATAAACACCCCAACAGCCAGGGACCCACAAAAAAACAAGGGTCCCCTATGGCACTGCCGCACTGAGAACTTTGCGGCCAAAGGAGGCATCAGCTGATGCCAGAACATCAATCTTATAGAATTTGGAAAAGGTGTGCACCGACGACCAAGTCGCAGCCTTGCACACCTGGGCCACCGAAGCCTGATGCCAGTAGGCCCAGGACGAACTCCTAGATCTTGTAGAGTGCGCCTTAACAGGGAAGGGTGGAACCCGTTCCTTCAAAGCATAGGCCTGTACAATCGTCTGTCTGATCCATTTGGCAATGGTCGCCGCAGACGCAGCCATACCCTTCCGAGGTCCCTCAGGAAGGACAAAGAGGGAATCCGATTTCCGAAAGGATTCAGTGGACGACAGGTAAACCCTGATCGCCCTGACAACATCCAAGGAATGCAATGCAACCTCCTTGGGATGTTTGGGCTTCGCACAGAGCGAAGGCAACACAATGTCCTCATTCAGGTGAAAATCAGACACCACCTTAGGAAGAAAAGAAGAGTTAGGTCGCAAGACCACCTTATCCTTATGAACCACCAAGTAAGGAGAGCGGCAAGTCAACGCCGCCAACTCTGACACCCTGCGAGCCGAAGTGATCGCCACTAAAAAGGCAACCTTCTTAATACATCTCCCAGATGTTTTCAAAGGGTGAACACTGCAACACGGACAGAACTAAGTTCAAGTCCCATGGGAGGTAAAGGCGCCCTCCGGGGAGGGGCCAAATGTCGCACACCTTGAATAAAGGTGCGAATTAAGGAATGAGACGCCACAGGGCGTTGGAAAAGAACAGCCAGTGCAGATACCTGGTCCTTTATCGTGGCCAGCGCCAGACGCTGGTCCACACCAGACTGGAGAAAAGCCAACACTCTCGACACCGAGTACGAGCGAGGGGAGAACCCCCTGGACTCACACCAGGCGAAATAAGCTTTCCAGGTACGGTAATAGATTTTACCAGATGAGGCTTTCCTAGTCTTGATTAGAGTAGGAATGACCTCTGGGGAGAGACCCCTGTCTCTCAGGATCTGGCTTTTAACAGCCAGGCCGTTAAAGCCAGCGACTGTAAAGCAGGATGGAAGATCGGTCCCTGAGACAGTAGATCTTCCCGCATTGGCAGCTGCCACGGAGGCGCTACTGCCAGGTGAACAACGTCGGCGTACCAGGACTGGCGTGGCCAGTCTGGCGCTAGCAGAATCACCAAGTGCGGTTCCGAGACTAACCTGCGAAGGAACCTGGACAACTGAATCGGAGGAAAGGCATACATCAGACGATACTGATGCCAAGGGGCCACCAACACATGCGAGGCGTCTGCCAGAGGATCGCGCGTTCTTGCCACGAATCTTTCCACCTTGTGATTTAGCCGAGACACGAACAGATCCACGTCCGGGGATCCCCACTTCGCACACAGCATTCGGAAGACCTCCGGGTGCAAGGACCATTCCCCCTGGTCCAGGGTCTGGAGGCTCAGATAGTCGGCCTGTCAATTCTCCACACCCGGAATGTGAACTGCTGAAATCTCCGGGACATGAGTCTCGGCCCAATACAGAATGACGGCCACCTCCCAGGCCCTCCTGGTGCCCCCTTGGTGGTTGATGTAAGCCACCGCGGTAGCATTGTCCGTCTGTACCCAAACAGGACGGCCCCGAAGTCGATCCGACCACTGGAAGAGACAGAGCTTGATCGCTCGTAATTCCAATATGTTGATCGGAAGGGAGGATTCCTCCCCCGACCAAGTGCCCTGGGCAGACAGGTTGCCCAGGACTCCACCCCAGCCCGACAGGCTGGCATCCGTGGTAATCACCGTCCACAGTAACGGACGGAAAGATTTTTCTTCTGACAGTCGGGGACTGGAGCCACCACAGAAGATCCATTCTGGTCCGGCGACTCAATGAGACACTCAGATCCAAGGACTAAGGTAGTCTGTCCCACCTGGCCAGGATCTCCGCTTGAAGAGACCGTGTGTGAAACTGAGCAAAGGGTATCGCCTCGAAGGCCGATACCATCAACCCTAGGGACCGCATGCAGGTCCTGAGTGACGAGGATGGCTTGTCCCTGAGGGACCTGATCTCGTCCTGTAAGGTCCGGAGCTTGTCCTCCGGTAAGAACACCTTTGCCTAAGCAGAGTCCAGGATCATTCCCAGATAGGGAAGACGAACCGAAGGAGACAAGGTCGACTTCTGTACGTTGATGGTCCATCCGAACTCCTGGAGCGTCTGTACCGTGGTGGACAGATCGCGCAGTAGGTTCTGGCTGTCACTCGATCTTAAGAGGAGATCGTCCAGATATCCCAAGATCCCCTTGGAGCCCGAAGCGAGACCGAAAGGTAAAGCCACAAACTGATAGTGGTCCTCCTCTATTGCGGACCGAAGGTACCTCTGGTGACCCTCGAAAATGGGGATGTATAGGTACGCATCTTTCAGGTCTATTGAGGCCAGGAATTCCTCTGGGCTCAGGGAGGCCACCACCGAGGGGAGAGATTCCATACGGAACTTCCGAACGCGCACGCGGCTTGATGCAGGTCCTGCAGGCGCCCTGGGGTCAAATGAAGATTTGAGGGAAAGAATCTGTCCGCCGGCCGGAAAAGGAATTCGATCTTGTACCCTGATCGAATGATTTCCTGAACCCACCTGTCCGGAATTCGGAGCATCCAAGGTTGGAGGAAACCGCGCAAAATTCCCCCCACCCCTGAAATGGGCGAGGGCGCCCCTTCAGGCAGAGGCGGATTGACCCGCCGCACTGGCATTGCCGGACTTCTGCTTGCCCGCCCAGGGCTTCTTCTGGCTACCTTGGCCCTTGAAGGGCTTGCCCTTGGTTTGATTCCTAAAGGCACAAAAGGACCCTTGATTGGGTCGAGAGGCGGAACCCCGCTTGCCACGAAAGGACTTGTTCTTCGGGTTCTGGGGCAGCATCGTGCTCTTGCCCCCCGTGACGCCTTTTACCAAGGTATCCAATGCCTCGCCAAAAAGGCGAGAACCTGCATAAGGAAAATCAGCAACTGTTTTCCGTGATGTCTGGTCAGCCGACCAGCTCTTCAGCCAGACCAGTCGACGGTTAAGCACCGCGACACTCGACAGGCGTGCGGCCAAAGGGGCCTCATTCAAGGCCGCATTGCACAAATACAGGACTCCTTGGTGAATTTGATCCACCATAGCCAGCGTGGCAGGTGGGGCAGAATGAGACGCGAGGTTGCGTCTAAACATCTTAGTCCAATCCGCCACCACCTGAGCCACCAGAACGGACGCGAAAATAGGTTTGAGCAAGTAACCCGCCACCGTGTAGGAATGGCGGGAAAGAGACTCCAACCTCCTGTCCGTGGGATCCCGGAACACCGGGGTGTCCTCAGTGGGAATCAAGGTAGCCTTGTTTAAGACGGCCACAGTGTGATCCACCTGTGGAGGCACACACCAGCGCGAGTCCGTAGCCGGCGCAAAGGGATAAAGCAGTTTAAACCGACTAGGTACCGTGGGTGGACGTTTTAAATTGCGCCACAGTTCATTCACAGTGTAATGAAATTAAGCGGGGCAGGGAAAAACCTGCGCCGACTTGCGGGTCCTGTGTGTACCAAATGAAGACACAATGCCCGGAGGAGTGGGCTCATCCTCCAAATGTAGTGTTTCTTTCACAGAAGAAATCAACTCATCCATAGTCGCGCGTTCTTCAGGCGACCCCGGGGGAGAATCATCAACCCCCTCCACCTCTCCCTCAGACCCCAGTGGGTCCAGGGATGAACGAGACCCTGAAAAGGGCACGCCCGCCACAGCAGCCACATCACCATTTGAATCAGAGGAGATAGATAATCTAGGCCTTTTCCTAGCAGCACGTTCAGCCATCAGCACCTCCATTTTGGACACTAAAGACGCCACTACGGCGGCCAAATCAGGTATAACAGGGGGTACAGTAGGATTGGGGTCCCCCACCAGGGCTGGAGGGAATTTGCTGTCCTGAGATTCCATTGCCCAAGTTACACAAAAAAGTGCAATAAAAAGTACTGGCCCTTTAAGATCGCTGCGGAGTGCGCAGCCCACCGCTATATGCACAGTGAACACAGACCCCCAAAAGGAGACAAAACTGAGCCAGGAAGGACATAACAGAGTTAAACCGATTGTTGGCCATAAATATTCGGCCGCCGACCGATCGTAGGCTTGTTAGTATGATGCTTCGGACAGCGCATTTGCGGCCAAACAGAATATGTCGTGCAGACTTTAAAATATTTGTTGGTCGTCACCAGAACGGCCGGTTGTTCGCCAGTCAGTACAGATTTCGGCCGACAGACAGCAGATTAGCAAGACTGGGCATGCTCAGAAAATAAAAAAGACAAGGAAAGTTAGCCATCACATGACATCACTTCTGCAGTCGGCTGTTGTTGGCCGACAAAATTTGTGTGCAGTCTTTTGCAGTTTTCAACAGACACGACAGCCCTGGACAAAAGACGGCCGATCGTTCGGCCGACGATCAGTACGTGTGTACGGGGCTTTATGGAAGAGACAGTCTGCAGAGCCCCCACAGAGTGTTACCACACCGATCGCTGCTTCAGAGGAAAAGGAAGTGAGGTTATCAGAGGCTGAACTATAAGCTGCAAGACCCAGGGAAAATGGCTGCCCATAGAACTGAATGGGAGGCTTCGGCAAGATGGCCGCCGAACATGTGCTCGGAACGATCATTCTGCCACACACAAGATGGCACCGAATGGCACCAAAACAGCATGCAGTTAAGCCCACAGTGAAGCCAGACATGCTTGCCCATACTTAAAATGGCAGACCGCGCGGCCTTTACCGGCTGCGGCCGCCGCACACACAGCCTGCACCCCCAAAACACTGCAGTGACACAGGGGAAGGGGCCCCCAAAACCACACAGCACCGCATGTAAAAGGAGACCCCTGCAGGGATCGCATCAGGGAGCCCCACACAGGCACAGACATGGGGAATACACAGCAACACAGGACTGCCACCCCAGACAGAAGCCCCACACAGAAAGTACTTACCTGTACCGGATGGCATGGGGTGCCTCTATGAACGGAAAGCCGCTGTTCTCATGTGACAGGGAATGCCGTTAGCCAAGGACAGGACACTGCAGCACTGCAGATGTGTCCAGTGAGGTAGCCACCTCACAGGCTGCATCCCTGCTGCGAGCAGGGATGGGTCGTTCATAATGCCAGGACGAACACATGGCTGAACGCTCGATGGCGGGCTGGGGGTCCCTCTGCCCTGGAGAACTACGGCGGTCAGTCCGATTTTGCAGCTCCGCAAGAATCCATCTTCATCCGAAGATCCGACTAAAACTAAAGCTGACAAAATAAACAGCTAGTAAATCAAAGAAAAAACTGACATATTCAAAGAAAATCAAAGAAAAAAAGATTAGAAAGGCTGAGACTGTAGCCCCAGCACAGGGAAGCCTAACTACTC
>NC_138768.1:151543713-151686576 GCF_965119305.1 Pelophylax lessonae
AAACAGTTGGTCGAAATCGACGTTCAACCCATGGATATATTTTTTAAAAACACTACATCCCCATCTCCCTTCATTTTGTGAGATCCCCTTAGTAAAATTTCCTCCCCTCCAGTTGGGTACTAATTTATCTATGCCACAGAACCTGAGTCCAGATGGGTCCCTATTGTGTAATAGTCTGAAATGGTTAGATAGACTGATTTTTGAACCCCTTTTTGATATTTGCTACATGTTCACGTAGCCGGATTCCTAATTTTCAGGTAGTGCGGCCCACATATTGGAGCTTGCATGGACATTCTAAAAAAAGGTACGTTACATGAGTGGACTCACAAGAAATGAACTTATCAATTTTAAAACTAGTGCCTTTATTGGTGGACATAAAATTTGTGGTTTTTCTAGCTCTATACTTGGAGGTTTTACACATAACACAACGCCCACACGTAAAAAAACCTATTTGGTCTAAACGTGCTAGAAAATTTCGGGGGGTCTACCACATTTTTGGCCAGTTTATTCCTCAAGATAGCTGGTTTTGGGTAGATAAATTGTGTTTTTTTTAGGCAGTATTTTTTCAAGAGTGGGATCTTTTTGTAGGATGTGCCAATGCTTTTGGATGATTTTTTCCACCTCTTTATATTGTCTTGAGAAGCCTGTCATAAAGGCCGTGCCGTATTTGTTGTTCTCATCTCTTGGGCGCGTTTTTGTCATTTCTTGTCGATTATATTTGCAAACTTCTTCTTTTGTTTTAAAGAACTTTTAACACATCCCTTTTCTTCAAATCTCTTTATGATAATATTCGCTTGGATTTCAAAATCAGTATCAAAATCGCAGTTCCGCCTGATCCGTATCAACTGGCTTTTGGGTACTGCATTAAGCCACCTTGGATGGTGGCTGCTGTGTACCAGAATATATCCGTTGCGGTCAACTTCCTTGAAATAAGTTTTGGTACATAATTTCTTTCCTTGCTTAAAAATTACCAAAATCGAGGAAGTTGATGGTTTTTTTGTCCCATAAGTTCGAGAAGGATATATGGTACTTATTGACCCTGATTTCTTCCATAAATTCTTGAAATGTCTCTGGGCTCCCTTCCCAAATGATCAAAATATCGTCAATATATAGTTTATATAAACGTAGTTGTGGTATTTCTTTACTAAAAATCACCTCCTCTTCCCATTTACTGAGAAAGATGTTAGCCACTGAGGGGGCATATTTTGCGCCCATTGTCACTCCTTTAATTTGTCTATAGAAGTTCCCACTATGCCAAAAAAAGTTTCACTCATGGCTAAGTCAAGTGCCTGTACAAGGAACTCCACCTGTTGGTTATCCATATTAGACCTTTCAAGGGCCCACTTCACTGCCTCAAGTGCGTGTTGTTGATGTATATTCGTGTATAGTGAATCTACATCCACGCTTGCCAAGATTTCATGTTTATTAGTGTTAAATAAGGGAGTTATTACCTGATAGCTCCTTTTCCAGGAATACTCCAGGACAGTCACATGAGAGATAGGCTCCACCTCCTACAGGAAACACAAGCACACAAGTTTAAAACAAGCCGCCCTGTATTAGTATCTAATTTCTATAAGGGTGGGGGTCTACCGTCCTGGAGGATTCCTGGAAAAGGAGCTATCAGGTAATAACTCCCTTATTCCCCAGTCATCCTCCAGGACGGTCACATGAGACCCCAAAGATTCATACCTAGGGTGGGACTACCGCTTGCAGGACCTTACGACCAAAGGTTAGGTCTTGGGCGGAGACCAGGTCGATCCTGTAGTGATTCACGAACGTGGAGTCGCTGGACCAGATGGCTGCTCGGCAGATCTGTTCAATAGATGCCCCAGCTCTTTCTGCCCAAGAAGTGGCTATGGAGCGTGTGGAATGAGCTTTTATGTTTGTTGGTCTGGCTGATTCCTGGCTGTCGTAGGAAACCAAAAAGAAACAAATCACCGCTCTGAAAACAATCAGCTGAGCCAGATGGATCCCAAGCAGCTGTGGCAGTCCTGTAGGAATGGGTGCTCACCAAGGTCCGTGACCTGAGGAATCCATGTGATTGAAGAAGAAGGTGGCACTTCCAGACCCAGGAACTTGGAAACTTGAGTTTATTTCTTCAAATCATAAGTACAACATCAGACAAGACCACAAGACAGACTGGACAGCAGACGCGTTTCACACCTTGTGCTTATTCATTGCTCGTAGGCTATTTTAATTACATTCCTGATCCATCTTGCGATGGAACTTTTAGATGCAGTTTTCCCTTTGTGTGTACCTCCAAATAGTACAAACAGATTTGAGGATTTTCTAAATTGCTTGGTGGCTTCAAGGTAGGCCAGAGTGCACCTCCTGACATCCAGGGTTGAAATTTTTTCTTCCCCCTGGTTTGTTGGGTTTTGACAGAAGGATGGTAGTATGACTTCTTGTGTACGATGGAAGTCTGAAGAGACTTTAGGGAGGAACAGTGGATCCGTTTTGAGTATCAGCTTGTCTGGGAAGACCGTAAGAAACGGTTCTTTTATGGAAAAAGCTTGGATTTCACTGACCCTTCTGGCTGACGTGATTGCCACCAGGAAAGCCGTTTTCAGTGTTAGGTTTTTTGTGGAGGATTCCGAAATTGGCTCGAAAGGTGCTTGGGTGAGTGCCCTGAGTACCAGAGAGAGGTCCCATGGGGCCACCTTTGTGGTTTGCACTGGTCGTGTTCTGGCAATTGATTTGAAAAATCGTTTGATTAGCGGGTTTACGCTGAGTTGGTTGTCCAGAAAGACTGAGCGCTGCCGTATGCACTTTAAGGGTGCGTATCGCCAGCCCTGCTTCGGCTCCGTCTAGTAGGAATTCTATTACCGTGCCGACCTCGTGTAGGTCTTTGTTCCTCTGGCGCATGTTATCAGAATATTTGTTCCAAATTTTCCCGTAAATTTTTTGCGTAACCGGTTTTCTGCTTTTCAGCAGAGTTTCTACCACCCTTGGGGTAAGTCCCTTTCCTCGTAGGATGCCCCGTTCAACAGCCAGGCTGTCAACTTTAAGGTTTGGAGATGGGGGTAGTAAGCTCCTGACTGTAGGAGAAGATCTTCTTGTATTGGTAGGGTCCAGGGTTTTTCTTCTGTCATGTTTCCCATGACCGAGAACCAAGACCTTTTTGGCCAGTAGGGTGTTATCAGGATTACCCTCGCCTTCTCCGTCCGTATCTTCCAAAGTGTTTTGGGGATTAGCTGTATGTTCGGAAAAGCGTACCCCAGTTCGAAAGACCATGGGAAGCCCAGTGCGTCCACTCCTAGGGAGTCTGTCTCCCTCTTTAGGGAGAAGTATCGCTTTGTCTTCCTGTTGCTTGCTGAGGCAAAGAGGTCCACCTCCGGGGTTCCCCACCTTTTGGTTATTCGGGAAAAAAAACCCCTGTTCAGCTCCCACTCTGATGGGTCTAGCTGTTGTCGACTTAGTATGTCTGCTAGCGTGTTGAGTGAGCCCTTTATATGTATCGCTGATATCGACTGGAGGTGTATTTCTGCCCAGGAGAGGAGCAAGTATGCCGTCTTCATTAGGGTTTTTGACCTTGTGCCCCCTTGGTGGTTGATGTAAGCCACCGTCGTTACATTGTCCGACAGGATCTGGACATGTTTTCCTAGTATTATCTCCTGAAATGCCTGCAGGGCCTCCCATACTGCTGACAATTCTCTCAGGTTGGAAGATGCTCTTGCTAGCTGGGGTTCCCAGAGCCCCTGTCTGACTTGCTGCCCTATATGTGCTCCCCACCCTGAGGCGCTTGCGTCCGTGGTGACCCGAACTTGTGTGTGTGGTAGCCACAGTCTGCCTCTTCCTAGGGTGAGCTTCCCGGTCCACCAGTTTAGGGTTTCCCTGACCGTTCTTGGGATTGAGATGACTTCTTCCAGGGAGTCTTGATTTTTGTTCCAGCCTTGCAGCAGATGGTGTTGTAGAGCTCTCATATGCAGTTGGCTCCACTGGACCGCTGGAATTGCTGTCGCCATCAGTCCTAGGAGTGACATGACTGCTCTCCTTTTCCCCTGTTTTTCGGTTATGAGTTGGTTTGCTTTGTCGCCCAGCTTCATTATTTTTTCCTCTGGGAGGATAGTTTTCTGTTCTATGGTGTTGATGGTGTAACCCAGGTGTAACGTGGTCACTTGGGAGGGAACTCTGCTTGATTTTTTTTAAGTTGATTTGCCACCCCAGATAAGTTAGGAACTCTTGTCTTCTGTAGGTTTGCCAGGGTTTCTTCTCTGGAGACCCCAAAAATTAGGAAGTCGCCCAGGTATGGGATTATCTGGACTCCCTTTAACCTCAGTTCCTGCACTACCTCCGCTATTATTTTGGTGAAGATGCTTGGGGCGGAAGAGATGCCAAAGGGGAGCGCTTGGTATTGAAAATGGCGTGTTTTCGCGCCTTTCTGTGTGGCGAAACGCAGGAACTTTTGGTGGTCGGGATGGATTGGCCCGTGAAGATAAGCGTCCTTCAGATCTAGTGTTACTAGGAAGGCTGCTGGTGGTAGAATTGTTCTTATCGAGGAGATTGGTTTCCATCTTGAACTTTCTGTATTTTATGGATTTGTTTAGATTCTTTAAATTCAGAATTAAACGAGACCTGCCCGAGGGTTTCTCTCTGATGAATATGTGAGAGTAATGTCCTCTGGTGTGAGGTGTTGGTTGTATCTCCACGATCACGCCTTCGTTTAGAAGGTCTTTGATTTCTAGGTACATGAGTTTTTTTCCTCTTTATCCTGCTTGGACCTTTGTAGTTTTGAATGTGTGCTGGGGCGCTGATTTGAATTCTATCATGTAACCCAGTGCAATTATTTGTAAAATAAATTGATTTGAACAAAACGTTTTCCATTGTGGGAGGAAATGACGTAGTCTGCCCCCCACCGCCGTCCGGCTGGCGTCATTGGGTTTTGCTAGTGGATGCGGGTTTGGGGTCCTGCCCTTGTTCCGGTTGAAGTTCCACCGGCGTTGGGTCTGGGGTCTTCCCCTTTTCGCCTGGTTTTCTCGTCTTGGTTGACGAAAGGACTGTTTTCCCCCCTGTTTGGGTTTTTTGAACGGAAAGCCCTTTGTTTTATCGGCTGACCTTTCTAGCACTTTCTCTAACTCTGAGCCGAAGAGTAGGTTGCCGTCAAAGGGGATGTTACATAGCTTGTTCTTTGAAGCATAGTCGCCCTCCCAGGTCTTTAGCCATAGTGCTCTCCTGGTTGCGTTGATTAAGCCCGTTGTTCAGGCGGTGAATCTTACTGCTTCTGCCGAGGCGTCCGCCATGTATGCCACTCCTTTCTCGATGAGTGGGAGGGAGTCCAGGGCTTCTTCTGTCCCTGGAACCTTGCTCAGATGACTTCTGAGTTGTTCCAGCCAGAATGAAACGTTTCTGGCCACGCAGGTATTCGCGATATTGGGCTGAAACCCCGCAGCCCCTGCCTCATAGGCTCGCCGTAGTACCACCTCCATTTTTTTATCTATTTTTTTTAGTTGACCTATGTCCTCGAAGGATAGATCCGATCTTTTCGAAACTTTCGCCAAAGATGCGTTCAGTTTCGGGCATTTGGTCGCGGTGATCTGGTTCTCTTCGAATGGGAATCGTCTCTTCAGCGCCTTGGGAAAGAAAAGTTTATTTTCAGGATTCTTCCATTCTCTCTTTATCATGTTCTTGATTGCCTGGTGTATCGGAAATGTTCTGCGTTTCTCTTCCTGGAGTCCCCTGTAAAGTCTATCCCTGATGGAGACTGTGGGGAGTTTTTCTGGGATGTCTTCGGTTATGTATATGGCCTGTAGTAATTTTTCAGTTTCCTCCGCCGGGAACAGGTGTTTAGTCGTTCTTTGAGTTTTGGCCGTTCCCGGATCATCCTCTGAATCAGAGCTGCTTTCGTCAAGCAATTCCCCCTCTTCCGATTCCAAATCAGAGTCGGAGGAGCTTGGTTGGGGTATCGGTTTGGGTTTCCCCTTGGGTTTAGGGTTTTGCCTTTTGCTGCCGTGGAGGGCTGTTCTTCTCCTTTCATGGCATTAATTGTAGCCTGCAGGGACTGCATTGTGGCTGTCATTTCTTTCTTGAAATGCGAAAGATCCTTAGCTAATGGGCTTGCTTCCTCGTTGACTATCTTTTTAATGCATTTACTGCATAAAAGTTTGTCGCTTTCTGTTGGCAGTTTTGTGCCGCATGTGCGGCAGTATTTTCTCTTTTTTGGCTTATTCAGACTATCCGTCTGTTCCTGGCATTTGGTCTGCAGGGATGCAGGCGGAAAGTAGGGGAGAGAGGAAGAGTAGGTGGGAGAGGATTGGGTGAAAGAAAAAACCAGGGGTAAGCAATTTAGCCTTACTTCTGTGAGTCCCTTCATTTTTCTATTTGCCCCTTGCTCACTTACCGAGTGAGAGCTGGGGCTGGGTTCTGCAGCCTCTGGCAATATGGTACGGTCCTCCGCCATTGTGCCGCCTGGAGGGGTTCACTGCAGGATTTGTACAGTTGTATTCTCCTGAGGTGACCGCTGCTGCTTTGTTTGGGTTGCTTTTTATTTTTAAAAATTCGCGCCAAAACGGTCCCTGGGTCCGCCCAGTGGAAGTAAGGGCATTTTCTGCAGATTGTATTCCTGTGCAGATTGCACTTCCTGTGCGGGTGCCATCTTGGTGATGTCACTTCCGCCTCGCTCCCTGTCTGTCCGGCTGTTTGTTTTGGGGCCCGTCGCGAGGGGACATCATGACCGATGGTAGGCTATTCCCCTGGACCACCGGAATCGAACCGCCGTGTTTCTTACCTAAATCCCCGCCCCAGTGCTGCCGAAAAGGCCGGCCGTATAGTTTCCCTTTTCCAAGATGGCTGCCGAGGCACTTCCTGTGCGGGCGCCATCTTGGTGACGTCACTTCCGCTCACGGCGTCCCGGAAGACAGAGAGCCTTGCTGTTTATGCTGGGAGATGTATCGGCCGTTGTCATCTCCCTGAGCCCGCCCGGAGGTTGCCGAAATGCCGACTGCACCGGGGAGAACCGTCTGGAGTCCCGGTGAGTGGCGTCAGGGCTGTGTAGCCATCCCCTACTTAGCCTAAAGCGGGGATGGCCTCTTTTGGAAACCCCTTTTTTGGTCCTTCCTCTGTAGCTTACCTGTCACAGGGGAAGGTTGCTGTGGGGTTTCTGTGTTGGGGCTGTGCCCCCCACTTTTTGTCCCCCTTTCCTTGTGCCTGGGACTGACGGCCTCGCCAGTCATGCTCAGTTGGTCTCAGGGGTACTCGGACGCCTGCCCTGGGTAATAAGAACCTGTTTCCAGGTCCGAAAAAAACAAACTGGGGAGATATCCCCTGGTGCTGTGTTTGCGGGATGCAGGAAACACAAGAACTGAAGGGGCAGCCTAGGGCGGCTTGTTTTAAACTTGTGTGCTTGTGTTTCCTGTAGGAGGTGGAGCCTATCTCTCATGTGACTGTCCTGGAGGATGACGGGGGAAACTTGTATTGCCTCCTTGCTGTCCTGAAGATAGGCTGGAAAACCTTTAGCTAGAGGTTGCAAAAAGCAATCCAAATATTCCCACAATCTGCTAAAAAGGGACTCAATCCCATTTACAATGGGTCGTCCCAGGGGTCTATCTTTATGGACCTTGGGAATTTGGTAAATGACTGGTAGCCGGGGGGCGTCTGGGACCAGATAACTGGCCTCTTTTATTGATTAATTCATCTTTTTGGGCTCTCCTAATCATTCTTTTAAGTTTTGCTTTATTTTTGTTTGTAGGGTTAACCTTTAGTTTCTCATAGGTTTCCTGGTCCCCCACAAGCCTATTAGGTTCATCCAAATCTTTTTTTGTTAAGGATAACCAGACCACCCCCTTTATCTGCCGGTCTAATCACTACCTCCTCCTTGTTTTCTAACATTTTTATCCCTTGGTCGATATCTTTTTGTTTTCTGCAAGCTTTCACATCAAGTTGCTCAATTTCTTGTTCCACCAATGCTTTAAAAACTTCGCTAAAATGAGGGTTGCGTACTTTTGGATTAAAAATAGACTTATTCCTCAACTGTGTATAAATAAATCTTCCATTATTAGATTGGCTAAAATCTTTGCTATTAACATAATGTTTCTTAATATTGATCTTCCTTAAAAATTTCTGCAGGTCGATAAAAACTTCAAACTTAAGATTTTTGTTTGGGGCAAATTTTAGTCCTAATTCTAAAACTTTTAACTCATCTTCCGTAAACGTGGCATCACTGAGATTGAAGATACCTAGGCCTAATGTTCCCATTTTCTTTTTCCTCTGGCCTCCTCGGCACCCTCTTGTTCTCAGTTTCTTCTCTCCTGGTTCCCTGCTTGGGATGGGAGTGTATTGCCACGGTGTCCATTCCTCTTCTCTTGGGGGATTGTTGGCATGATTTCCTGCTCTTCCCGGTTTGGATTTTGACCTCTCCCCCTCCAGGGTGGTCCACCATACCCTCTCTTGGGAAAACCCCCTTGAGGTTGGTTGTGATTCCAAGATGGTGGATTGGCATTATGATAGTAGTTTTGTTGCCTTTGGGGTCTGCCTCTACCCCTACCCCTGTGGTTCCCATTGTAGTAGGTGGGTTGATTCCCTCCATTGTTCCCATAAGGGGATGGTTGCTCATCTCTTTGTGGTTCAAATCTATTATGAACCGTTACTCTATATTGGGGTGTGCTGAGATGGCGATCTCTCGTTAGTGGGGTATCTGGATAGGAAGTACCCTGTACATATCTTCCAGGGTGTGGAGTGATGAAACCCATCTTCACTACTGGATCGTCTCTCTCTGTTTATTCTGAGTTCGGTATTCCCATAATTCCTATAAGGGAGCGTTTCGCTTTCTTCTGAAGAAGCTCTGGAGGTTTCGGGAGGGTTATTGGTTTCTTCCTGCCATTTATAGATTTTATTATTCTTGTAGTCATTGGTATCCCTATTGAATTTTTTAATCTTTTTATTTTGCGTGTCCCTATCAACTTTGCCCACAAAGTCTTGCAATAATTTCATTTTATCCTTATATTCCCCTGTTTCTTGGAAAGGGGTCATGGCCTCTTTTAGACCCTTTACTTTTTCTTCCAGTAATTTGAGTTTTTTCTCTTTTCTAGAGACTATAAGTTGTAACAATTTTCTTTATGGTTGAAAAAGGAAAACCTCTACTCTAATTCCTTCCCCAACATACCATCATTGGGGGATAGGTCCCACCTAAGTCTCCTTGGTGTGATACCTTCTTTCATTTATTTCTTAAGGGTAAAAATATCCCACCAAGTTCTAACTTGCTTATCAAGAGTGTTTCTAAGTTGTTTAAAATTTTGCGTTAATTCCGAGGCTGCCTGGAGGCAGGCACACAACATGCACATCTGGTGGACTTGCCCGCTAGTAAAAACCTTCTGGCAAGCTGTCTTCCAAGTCCTCTCTACCTTGATGGCTGAATCAATCGCACCTGACCCCCTCTTCGCGTTACTCAATGTGAAGCCAGACCCTGTATCTAAATCTCAGCACAAATTATTCCTCCAAGTCACCACGGCAGCCAAACAAACCATTGCGAGAGCATGGAAGTCACCGCACCTCTCCTTGCCTGAGGTCAAGCAGCGGGTCACCACCGCCATGATAAACGCCAAAATTGAGGCGGTTCTAATGGATAAAATAGACAAGTACAGTAAACTTTGGCAACCTTGGGTTGACCATTTTCTTCCCTCCAATTTCGACACCTCCCTCCTACTGCCCTGATGTTAACCTGAGGCTTATTGGTTACTACTTCCTGTTCATTGCCCCCCCGGCGAACATTCCTTCCCCCCCCCTTTTTTTCTTCCCCCCCCCCCTTTTTTCTTCCTACTCCACCTCCCTACGTGATTTGTTCTGGTACCAACAACACACCTGTTTGAGCCTGTCATGAACTACAGAGTGCACCCCGCAGGCTCCCTGGTTTGGCCTGCTTTTCCTGGTTTTACTTATTGTATCCTCTGTTTCCCCCGTCTAGTTGCATTACCATGTGGATTATCGCACCCATTTATTTCTTCTCACGTGCTACTGGGCTTTGTTCACCCTTGCTTTGTCTGCTGCTTGACTGCGCCTTCCCACCTGGGCACAGATTGTTCCCTTTATGGGGTGCCTATGGGTTGGCTACGCTGGTCGCAGGGTCCTGACCACAGCCCCCCCTGGTTGCCTCTTCTCCACCTACTCCTAAGTTTGACCCATGGTTATTGTAGCCGTTATTTTGTTAAGCGCATCTGGCTTGTATTTATCTTGTCACTCTGTTTACCAATTGTTGTTACCTGTTTACTTTGTTCTCCAATAAAATGTTTGAACCGAAAATCAAATAAAATAGATCACAATAATGTGAAAAAAAGTAAAAAAAAACTAACTGTATTATTAGAAAAAAATTCATCAGCATCAATATTTCTCCCTGAAATAAAGGAGAAAACTTCCATTGCTGCAGCAGATGCTCAGATTAACTGAGAAAAAACAGTGAATACAAAAAGAAGTGCTGCGCTATGGCCAAATAAACAACTCAAAATGCTGCTGTGCAAAAAATCGAAGTGATTTTTGAAAAGTGACAGTGCAAGTAAACAGCGCAAAAAGGTTGTAAGTATTAATAGAAGTAATAAAAGTAATAAAAAACCCCCTAAAGTGCATATAAAAATTAAAGTGCACGGTGCAAACCTGTGCAATAATAAGTGCAAATCTAAATCAAACGCATATAGATACACCATAAAAATGAATTGACATTAATAAATACTAAAAAATAAATAAATAATAGATAATTCCGCATAAAAGTTCATACACAATCACAAAAAAGTGCTTCAGCAAGTAGCCAGTGAAACAAAGTCCACAAAAGTGCTTAAGTGCAAGAGAAATCGGTGCAAAACCATGCCAGCAATCAGATTCCCCCTCCGACCAAGTGCCCTGGGCAGACAACTTGCCCAGAACTCCACCCCAGCCCGACAGGCTGGCGTCCGTGGTGACCACAGTCCATAGCAAAGGACGAAAGGACTTGCCTTCCTTCAGAGCCGGAGACTGGAGCTACCACAGGAGATCCGATCTGACTTGGGGGCTCAAAGCAATCCTCCTCTCCAAAGACTGAGGATGTCTGTCCCACCGGACCAGAATCTCCGCTTGAAGAGATCTCGTGTGAAACTGTGCAAATGGGATTGCCTCGAAAGCAGACACCATCAAACCCAGGCACCGCATGCAGGTCCAAAGCGAGGAAAACTCGTTGTCCCTGAGGGACCTGACCTCGTCCTGCAGGATCCGGAGCTTGTCCTCCGGAAGAAAGACCTTCGCCTGGGCGGAGTCCAGAATCATTCCCAGGTAAGGGAGGCGAACAGAAGGGGACAAAGTCGACTTCTGAAAATTGATGGTCCACCCGAACTCCTGGAGCATCTGAACCGTGATCGACAGATCGCAGAACAGAGTGGCACTGGAGCTCGACCTTAATAGATCGTCCAGGTAACCGAGGATGGCAATCTCCTGTACCCGTAACAAGGCTAGAACAGGAGCCAAAACTTTGGTAAAAACCCTTGGAGCCGAAGCGAGGCAGAAAGGCAACGCCACAAACTGATAGTGCTCCTCTGCGATTGCGAATCGGAGGTACCTCTGATGACCCTTGAAAATAGGGATGTGTAGATACGCATCCTTGAGGTCGATGGACGCCAGGAAATCTCCTGGACTCAGGGATTCCACCACCGACCAGGGGGACTCCATTCGGAACTTCTGAACCTGCACAAAGCAGTTTAGAAACTTCAGTTTAGAAAAGTCCAGAATTGGATGCACCTTGCCCTCCTTTCTGGGCACTGTGAACAGATTCGAGTAAAAACCCGAAACCTGTCCCACTGTGGAACCGGGACAACCACCCCTTGGGCGAGGAGATCCTGAACCGCCCGATGGAGATCTCGGATCGGGGGTAAATTGAAGATTTGAGGGAAAGAATCTGTCTGCTGGGCACGATCGAAACTCGATCTTGTACCCTGACCGAATGAGTTCTTGAACCCACCTGTCCTGAATCTTGGCCAGCCAAGGCTGAGGAAAACAGCGCAGACGTCCCCCCACCCTGGAAATGGGTGAGGGCGCCCCTTCTGGTCGAGGCAGACTGAGCCGCTGTGCCAGTGTGGGCGGCTTTTGACTTGCCCGCCCAAGGTTTCTTCTGACCACTAGAGGCCTTACCTTTGTCTTGTGCCTTGAAGGCACGAAAGGACCCCTGGTTAGGTTTAAAGGAGGGACCCCACTTACTGCGGAAGGATTTTCCCCTGGAGTGCTCTTGCCCCCAGTGATCCCCTTAACCAGTTCATCCAGGGAGTCCCCAAAAAGACGACTCCCCGCATGAGGGATGTCAGACACTGTCTTCTTGGAAGACTGGTCGGCCGACCAGCTTTTTACCCAAACGATGCGACGAATCGTAACTGCGACTGAAGAAAGCCGTGCGACTAAAGGGGCCTCATCCAAGGCCGCGTCACACAGGTATAAAACAGCCTGGCCTATTTGATCCATCATCTCCAGCGCAGCCGGAGTCAGCAAACAGAGTGCGCTTAAGCGCCTTGTCCCACTCCACAACAGCCTGAGAGACCATCACCGAAGCAAACACTGGCTTCAGCAAGGAACCCGCTACTAGGTAGATGTGGCGGGTAAGAGTTTACATAGTTACATAGTAGGTGAGGTTGAATAAAGACAATAGTCCATCCAGTTCAACCTGTGTAGGTGTGTGTGGCTGTAGTCATCTCACATACCCCTGAATGTTCTGATCCTTGAGATGTACGTCTAAGAGTCTTTTGAAAGCCACCATACTTCCCGCAGAAACCACCTCTTGTGGTAGAGAATTCCACACTCTTGTAGCTCTAACAGTAAAGAACCCCCCACGTTGCCTGAGGTTAAAACGCTTCTCCTCTAATTGCAATGTATGCCCTTGAGTCCTCATGCACTCTCTACGACTGAATATCTTTTTTTCGATGTCGAGATCACCATTGAGATATTTATAAATTGCTATCATGTCCCCTCTCAGGCGTCTCTTCTCCAGGGAGAATAAATCAAGCGATTGCAGACGCTCTTCATAATTAAGGTCCTCCAATCCCCTAATTAGTTTAGTTGCCCTTCTCTGGATCCTCTCCAGCTCCAACACATCCCTCCTGAGGACTGGTGACCAGAACTGGACAGAATACTCCAGATGTGGTCGGACCAGAGTTTTACAAAGTGGAAGGATTATAGTCTTATCTCTGGAATACATCCCCTTTATGCATGCTAATATTCTGCTGTCTTTGGCAGCTGCCGCTTGACATTGCATGCTATTGCCTAATCTATCATCTACCAAGACTCCCAGATCTTTCTCCATTTTTGATTCTCCCAAGGATTCCCAAGCCCCCCCCCCCCAGTGTGTATTGTGTTTTTATGTTTTTAGTCCTCAAGTGCAAAACCTTACACTTCTCCACATTAAACCTCATTTGCCATGTCGTAGCCCACTCCGTTATTTTGTCCAGGTCATTTTGTAGGATATCCGCTTCATGCTGTGCAGTTATTGCCCTGCCCAATTTTGTGTCATCCGCAAAAACTGATATAGAACTACTGATCCCATCCTCGATGCTGTTTATGAATAAATTGAACAAGGTTGGTCCCAGGACTGAGCCTTGGGGGACCCAGCTTACCACCTCAGACCAGTCTGAGTATGCGCGGTTTATTACCACCCTTTGGACACGCCCTTTTAGCCAATTCCGTATCCAAGAGCAAACCCTGTGGTCAATACCTGCAGACCTTATTTTATAAATTAGGCGCCTTGGCGAAATCCAGGTACACCACATCCACTGGTCTGCCCCTATCTAGCTCACAGCTCACCTCCTCGTAGAATGTTACGAGATTGGTTTGACAAGAACACCCATTTGTAAACCCGTGCTGATTACTGCTGATGATGTTGTTGTCTTTAGCAAACTCTATGATATAGTCCCTTATCATCCCCTCCAGTAGTTTACATACTATCGATGTCAGACTGACAGGCCTATAATTACCCGGGACATGCCTCTGCCCTTTTTTGAATATCGGTATCACGTTAGCTTTCCTCCAATCCCCTGGTACATTTCCTGTCATAATACTATCAGCAAAGATCAGGAACAGTGGTCTAGATATAACCTTACTGAGTTCATTGAGTACTCTCGCATGTACGCCATCCGGGCCTGGTGATTTGTTTGTGTTAATTTTATCCAGCCTTTTCCTGATTTCACCCTCTGTTAGCCATAGCGGCAAGTCCTGTGTATTACTACTAACCATACAGTCATGGTCAGTGTACCCCTCCTTTTCCTGAGTAACGATGGATGAGAAAAAGGCTTTCAGCACGGTTGCCTTTTCAGTGTCCTCTGTAACCATCCCCCCATCTTCGTTAATTATGTGTGCAATATGCTCTGCCCTAGCTTTTTTTCTGTTGATATATTTAAAGAATTTCTTTGGTTTCTTTTTACTATCCTCCGCTATTTGTCTCTCAAAGTTGATTTTAGCCATTTTGATTTCGTATTTACTTTTCTCATTTGCCTCCTTGTATTGCTCGAAAGCCGATACTGTGCCCTCCGATTTATATTTCTTGAAGGCCATTTTTTTTCCCCTTATAAGTTTTTTAACATTATGGTTTAGCCAGCCAGGTTTGGCCTTGTCTTTTTCTAAATGTATTTCCCATAGGAATGCACTGCAGGATGCATTTGTTTAATATGTTCCTAAAGCATTCCCATTTTTCCTCCGTGGTCCGTGATCCCAGGGTTTGGTCCTAGTTTACCCTTTCCATCAATGAGCATAATTTTGGAAAGTTTGCCCTTCTGAAGTTTAGGGTTCTTATGTTCCCCACTTGCCTTGTTATATTGTTATTTACGCTAAATGTGATCATCCTGTGATCGCTAGAGCCCAGGTTTTCCTGGACTCCTACCTCCGAGATTAGGTCTGAGTCACTCGTAATTAATAGATCCAAGACTGCATTTTCTCTAGTAGGAGAATCCACCAACTGTGATATGTAGTTGTCCTGTAAGGTTACCATGAATAGACGGTAAAGTTTCCACCCGCCTATCCGCAGGGTCTTTAATGCCCGAGGAGGATTCTCCGGTGTTTAAAGTGGCCTTATTTAACCTGGACACAGTGTGGTCCACCTTAGGAGCCACAGTCCAGTGAGAATCCACCGGATCCGCAAAGGGATAACGGTACTGAACCTCTTGGGCACCACAAAATTACGTTTTAAATGACGCCATTGTTCATTCACGGTATCGTGAAACTCTACAGGACAAGGAAAAACCTGACCCGATTTTTGGGCTTTGCGGGTCCCAAAGGAAGACCGCTTACCCAACAGGTGGGGCTCATCATCCAAATTTAAAGTGTTTTTAACAGAGCTAATAAGCGTGGACACCGGAGCACGGTCCCGTGCTGATCCGGAGGGGGAATCCTCCTCCTCCACATCCGACTGAGAGGACAGAGACTCCTCAGGGGGTACGCTGTCCGTGACAACCAAATCTGGCTCTGAATCAGAAGACTGAGAGGGCCATAGGCATTTTCTTAGAAGCCCAGTCAGACATCAACAAATCCACTTTAAACACTAAAGTCGCAAGTGCAGCAGTAAGTGAGATTATAGCAGAGGATTCAGGAGTACCTGAACCCTCTACCAGATCTGGGGGGAATTTGCTATCCTGGGACTCCATAATAGCAATATCAAGTTAAATGATGCTGGCCCTTTAAAATCGACAATTTCCACGGTCCCCACCGCAAATGCACCGCAATGAAGAGCAAGTCCTGTGCTACAGTAAAAACTGCAAAAAAAAAAAAATGAATGCTAGCAGGAATGCAGGCCAGGAAACACAATAAAATCCCCCACAGTGATCTATACTTGCCCCACGCTGCTGAATCGATCTGCATGTGAAAGAAAGAGGAAGTGACCTCACGCCTCTAGAGGCAGACACAGCCCTGATCCACAAAAAAAATGGTTGCCAATGCAAGTCTATGGGGAAAGCTCTGGGAAAATGGCTGCTGTCCTCATAAGGACATTGTGCCCACACTAAAGATGGCGCCCGATCTGCGCCAACAGCATTGCAGAAAATGGCTGCTGCCCTCACAATGAAGCTAGACAGCCTGCCCACACCTAAAATGGCGGCCGCGCGGTTTTGTGCCGATTGCGGCCCCCACACACCATGTACTGTACCCCAATTAGGTGCACAAGCACCTCAGGGACATAGGCGACCCCCGCACCCCCCCCCCCACAGCGGCGGAGCCGCAACAACGCCCCCGCAGGGATCGGGAAGGGACACACAGACCGCACCTACAGACATGAGGGGGACATTACAGAACCCATACCGATCTGCCATCCCTATAAAACAGAGGGCCCATATACACACCCCGACATACGTCAGAGACAGAGGGGTAGCATGGTACTCACCGGTCCAGCAAAAATGTGGGTACCTCTCTGTGACAGGAAGCCTCCCACTCTGGGTGGTGGTGCCGTCATCCAAAGGGGACGCTAGCAACACGCGGCGTACCGCAGTTGAGACATCCCAGCAAAGATAGCAACTTCGCAGGGTAGACCCTGAGATCAGGGACATAGTCGTTTGCGAGGCCTGAGTGTACACATAGCCTGCTAATGCATGATGGCAGGCTGGGATTCCATAAGGCTCTAGAATAACCAGTGCGATTTCCAGCTCCGCAAACGCTGTAGTCATCCGAAGTCCGACTAACTAATTGCAGGAACAAATAAAAAGCTATCTTTTTAAAAAGAAAAAACACTTTTCAAGAGAGAAAAATAAAAAGAAGAAGAAAGGCTGAGACCGCAGCCGCAGCCAGGTAAAAGCCAGCCTACTCCTAAGCTAGGCATCAGAAAACTGAATTGGAAATGCTGCTAGCTGGGGGTATTGGACCAGAGGGACAGCCCCCTGTAGGTGTATCTATACAAAGTTTTTGTGAATGTTCCAACAAAATCTTCTGCCTAGCTTACTCCTATGGAGAAGGCCAATACCCAGACGTGCAGATTGTATGAGTGGGCGGCGACTGTCAGAGGACGTAAGAGAAAAAGCTTTTAAACGGTATCACACTATTGGCTTCTCTATTTCACTGCCCTCCCATCGGTGTGGTTCTGAGTTATATGGTCTGGTGGTTCAGTGATTATCGAGAAGCACAGTTGACTATCTTTGGGGAATGACATACTGACCTGAGGAACCGTACCTGCTAATAGAAGCTGAGGAGGAGAAATTTTGGAGGAGAGAAATGTTCATGCTGACATAATTGAAGTGCCTGTTGCTTAATTATATCTGGTGAGTGTTCATTACTACGGGGAGCACTGAAGGTGTGGTGGAGGATATACAGCCCATACTAATTCTTCCATTCGAGCACTGGGAGTACCACCGTTTGTCAAGTATTGTTTGGATACTTACAAAAAGGACAGTTACAGGAATACTAGTCACCAAGTGATATAGCACATTGTGGACTTTATGTTGAATTATATGCAGCTATTTTAATTTTTTCTCTATGCTGACATTAAGTAAATAATGTTTGATATGTTCATGCATATTAGCGCTGCTGAATGTGAATGATACTGGAGTTCATTAGAGGTTGCAGTATTTATTACATTTTTTTCTAGCTTCTTTATTTTACAGTAGCTGCTCTCAGCGTTGGTTATATATTATAAACAGGCAAAAAATTTGGGGGAGCATACCCATGTATTTCTAAAGCTGCTGCAGCTATGAACCTAAAGACATGTATATTAAAAAAGAATAGCGCGCAAATGCAAAAGAAATTACTACCAAATCTGAAGACAATACATAAATAAAAATGGGGATTTGGTCCCACCATATGGCCATATCGTGCTCAAGCCCACTACTGCGTCAAAGTACCCCATTATCAGTGGGTCCTACACTATCCATGAAAAAGAGATGAATCCAGCCTTTCTAACCCTTGGAGATAATACTCAGCTCGGTATGACCAGACCACCGAGGTTGAGCAACCCTCCCCACCCCCCACACACACCTGTGCTCAATCAGTGTCCACCATCAAGTGGATATAGGAGGAGTCCCCTGTAGTGCATTTGCACATCTTTCCCGGCAAGGAGTATTATCTCCAAGGGTTAGAAAGGCTGGATTCATCTCTTTTTCATGGATAGTGTAGGACCCACTGATAATGGGGTACTTTGAGGCAGTAGTGGGCTTGAGCACGATATGGCCATATGGTGGGACCAAATCCCCATTTTTATTTATGGATTGTCTTCAGAGTTGGTTATATATTGTTTTAGGTTAATTTATCATTTTTATCTTCTGGGAGGTACGAGTGATTATTATAAGAGCTGGGTGAGTGTTTGGAGGGTCATATTGGTCTACAACCACTCTTTATATCATGGGTGTCCAAACCTTTTGGCTTCTCTGGGCCACATTAAGTGTAGAGAAATTTTCTCAGGCCGCATATAAAATATATACTATAGTTACGGTAGATAAGCAATAAAACGCTGTCGTGCCCTTCCTGCGCCGCCGCGTCCCCCCCCCCCCCCCAGCACTAATTTAACACAACTAGAGGATGATGAAATGCAATGGAATCAGTATACAGAGGTTTACTTCTTCAGAGAGATCTTAAAAGAACACCCTAACCACAATGACCACTTCAGTGATTTGAAGTGGTCATGGAGGTAGGAGTCAGAAACACTGCACATGCTGGGATAGTTATAGTTATTTGGTGAGGGCATAGTTGCACCCCTAGCACATATGACTTAGGCAGCCAGAAAATGTCATGTCCTTATTCATACATGTATGAACAAGGTCATGACATATTATGACAAAACACAACTAGTTATTGAAAAACATATTGCAACAATTTACACACGCTAATGCACATACTGTACCTATTCTACTCATTTTGTAGACTGCTGGCGGGTAATGCTGGTCATGCGGGTACTGCTGGAGGAAGCAGCGGCTGCAGTAGAGAGCAGAGCTGCTGCTTCCTGTATGGCTGCTGTCACAGGCGGAAGAGGGGTGTATTTCATATCACTCCACCTGCGACAGAGCCGGAACTATACAGGAAGCAGTGGCTCTGTCACTGACTGCAGATATCCTAAGTCTTCCGCAGCAGCCGGAAAATCGCACGGCACTTGCAGCCCAGTGCGTGCCCATCCAATGCAGCCTAAACAGTGCCCATCCAATGCAGCTTCACCAGTGTGTGCCCATCCAATGCAGCCTCACCAGTTCAAGCCCATCCAATGCAGTCTGCAATGGAGAGGAGAGCCGCTGGATTACACAGAGCGGGGAACTCCCGCTTACCCGACGACCGCTGTCATATGAAGTCCTGCCTCCTGGACCGGCTCCTATGATAGACGTCACCAATGTTCTGTCTATCTTAAGAGCCAGTCCAGGAGGCGGGGCTTCGTATGACAGTGGCCGCCGGGTAAGCAGGAGATCCCCCCTCTGTTTGTAATCCGGCGGTGCTCGCCCCCCCTCCTCCCCTCCCCTCTCCTCTCCTCCAAGGCGGCCTCTGTCTACAGTTAGTTGTAAACAGCTGTGGCCGTGCCCCCGACTCGACTTCCTTCCTAGCAAAAAAAATAAAAAAAATTGTCAGGGGGCAGTGGGCCGCATGCGGCCCCTAGGCCGCATGCGGCCCCTAGGCCGCAGGTTAGACATGCTTGCTTTATATAATTAAGCTAAAAATGATTCATCTGAAAGGCAAAGAGGTCCATCGCCTTAGAATACACAAAAAACTGAGGACTCCCGGAGTGGGGTAGGGTTATAGGGGAGGCACCCATGGGGCATGTCCTGAAAAGTTTGCCAGTGTCCAATCACCTGAAAATATGGGCCTATAGCGCAGACTCTTTGAATACTCAGCCTGTTTTCTGTACTAAATGATTAAGATATTCAGTTTACAAACTCAGCTCATGCAATTGCCATGGTTGGAATGAGACTAGGGAAAACAGTGATGCCCAGTACAAAGAAAAGAGGCCATGCATTAGCTATTAGAAACAAAATGTATTTTAAAGCTGTATTTAACAATATAATACCTTTTACACAAACAGTTTAAATACCTGAAACAAAAATACACATTTGTTATGTACAAAACTGTGGTACATATCCAGTAACTATAAAGAATCCACCAAATCGTCATCACTCCACTCCTCCTGAAAAAAAAAAAATAAAAGAAAAGGTGAACTGCAAATTTGTTTTTTTTTCAGCATGCTTACTTCAGTATGCGATTTCATGGGATTCTGCCACAAAGCAAGCCCCTGTGCCAGAAGGCTTTTATGGTAATGCCCATTACTTCGATCACGGACCACATTCTACCTGCAAGGCAGTGAACAAGTGACTAGTTTCATCTCTGGTGCCCAAAAACTAGTATAGAGCAATGGAAGTCCTGTTTTTTAACACATTTTCTCATTTAGTCTTTAACCCCTCCCCACCTGAATTCTGTAGGTCAACAATCATCTGCACAATACCCTGTGCTGAGAGTATGGTAATCTACTTAACATTCTGCCAGCCTGGGCTATAAGATTTTACTATATATCAATCAAGGTGTTTAAAAGACATACGTCTGATCTAGTGCAGGCAGCATGCAGGGCCTCTACAAACATTCAGAAGATGACAGAAATACACCTCCTCTACCTCCCGTCCTCTGTTGCACTGCTTGCACCAAAAGCTCTGATGTAAATAAGGGACTGCGCAATTAGGAGGCTATGTAATAGGGACAACTCAGATTTGATTGGGTGGCTGATGTTAAAAGATTCATTCCCTGCATTAAGGGAAAAGAAACGAAAAAAAAAAAAAAAACTTGTCACCCCCCCCCCCCCCCCGTGTTAAAAAGTGGAAGTACACTCCTGAATTATATTTTTACCTACAGGTAAGTTTATAATAAAGCTTTCCTGAAGGTAAAAAGAATAGCCCCTAAACGTGCACTGTTTAGGAGATATTCTGGTGAGCAGGAGCCAGTGATAGCACCGCAGCATGCGCTCTGAAGGAATGGCATACCCGCGCCGGTCCTTCAAAGCTCTGTGCCGCAGCCATGACTCTCGCATGCATGCGTGGGAGTGACGTAATCACGGCTCAGCCATTCAAGCGACCACAACCAGTGGACCCAGAAGGAAGAACAGGTGAAGCCAAATCTCTTATGTGAAGTTAGATCTTCTCCCCGCACCCACTGTCACAATTTAAAAACAGTACAGCCTTGTCATTCATTTACAGAGTTCTGTGAATGAATGAACTACAAGTACTGTCATCCACCATGGCCAACGGCTTGTAGTTCTCAATGAACTGTGGGGGTGCAGGTGAGCACGCTCGTATTTCATTGATTCTTCCTGCAATTCAGTAACTGGCTGTTTGTATCGGAGGTACGGCAGACAGTGAGGATCCTGCAATTGCGCCCATGATCTGCTGATCATGGGTGCAATGCTTTCCAGGCGCCAGTGTAAAAAATAATAAACGCACATTTTACCTGCAAATAGATGTGCATTTGTTATTTTTTATTAAATTATAAAAAGGTGAGCTCATCCTTTAACATTTCAATAACTCATAATTGTCAAAATACAAAATGTGTGCAAACCTCTTCCATTCTGGGCTTTTTGGATATATAATCATCATCTTCATAACCCTTTCTCTTCTTTCTACAATAAAAAAGGAAAGTATTTATTTTGTCAATAACGGACAATTCACTTTGGGGAAAAAGGTTTCCTACGACTTTCTCATTAAAAAGGGGGTTGATGGGGTTACTGCATATGGATTAAACTCTGCTTAGGCAGACCTAAACCTTTGCTTGTGGCAAATTCCAACTTACAAAAGCTACAAATGTAGCTTACAGGAGTCAGTAACTTAAGGCAAATTAAGCCATTTTTAGTAGCACCCATAAGATCAATAGTCACAGGTCTACAAAACCATTTGATATTTCTCAGTAACACATAACTAGTAAAGTTTGTTGAACATTATTTAGTCTGACGTGTAGCGAGTTTATAAGACACATTCTGACAATTTAAAAAAAGGAGGCCTTTGCTTTTTTTTTTTTTTTTTTTGCAGTTGGATCCACAAATCCCTGAAAGCTGAAGTTGACTTACGGACAATTCAGAAGTGTGTGTGCAGATAAAATAACACCTACAAGACAGTCAGGGCCACCTGTAGAAATCATGCCTTGCACAGCTTGCCTGAGAGGGCCCTCAACCCATGCCCCGTAGTATGAAAAAGCAGGGCAGTCAGTAAGCAATATGTATGTACGGATGTCCATGACCGGATGATGTACACTTCTCCACACTGGAACTTTGTTTTATGGGCATGAATATATACTTACAAACATGAGTGCATAATTTTATTCATTAAACCTGTTGCATAAAGTTTACACTTAGAGGCGCCTCTGTCTGTCTTTGTTTTAGCCCTGTGGAACCCCTGGCTTTTGGTTTCTGGATGGCTGCCCTACATGTTGGACTTTTTCTCCCCCTGTGCCATTAATGACTTTTAACTCTATGGACTTTTGGTTCGATATGTGATCAAGCACCTGTCAACACTGTGTATTTCTGTTTCTTGTGAGCCATTCAGTGCTGCTGGTCTTTTTTTGTACTATGGTCCTTATGTAATATATTTATGTCATTTTAGCAATTACTGGCATCCTTCATACATGTGAGCTAATTCTTATATACAATTTACATCCTGACTTTGTTAACTTTCCTATTTTTATTTAATGCACATATTCACATTTTTTCCATCTCCCCTTCCCCTTTTAATTTATTCATAATCCCTTTTTTTTTTTTTTTGGGTCATGGAATTTCTTAGAGAGATTGAAACTCACAAATATGGAGTATTAGATGATCTCTATACAACCCTGTTGCCTTGCAATTTCTCATGCAATGCGATCCTCAAAGGGAAAATTAGGCATACTCTGTGTGGCAAATTTAAACATCTTGAGAGATTAATCACCGCTGCCAATCAGCAATGGTGGGATAGATTCTTTTTACTTAAATATATCAGTACAAGGCTTTAGTCATTTTTTGGCGCTGCTCGGTGGTTCGGCATTACTAGACTGCTGTGCTGGCCTGCATTACGGCTGTGGTTACAGTCCCGGTTCCCGATTCAGTTGAGGTGTGTCTTCTGGGCTTGGTTGAGGAATTGGCCCCGGCGAGGGCCGTTCGTACGCTTGTTAGCTTGCTCCTCTTTTATGCCCGTAAGGCCTTGCTCCTACACTGGAAGAGCCCGTTGGCCCCCACCGTCCGATTTTGGAAGGGTCTAGTGAACAAGGTGACTCCGCTCTATAAGGTTACGTATCTCAGCAGAGGCTGTCCTCGTAAATTTCATAAGGTATGGAAGATATGGATTGACTCCCCGGCCTCGACCTCTGATGAGCAGCCTTAGTGGGCCTGTTGTAGTGTACCTATTTTGTGCTCATAACGCGGGGGGATGTGGGTTGAGATGTTGACTGCCTGTGTCACCTATCTGCTGCACTGTTGATGTTCGTGTTTCCTTGTTTCTCCTTCTGCTTGATTTTCCTTTGGGATCGAAGACTGCCATTGTCACATGCTAACCGTCACATTTTGAGCGGGTTTTTTTTTTTTTTGCATTTTGATGCTGTGTTGATTTAACCTCGAGGGGTTGTCCTGCCTTCTTCGGGGGCTTTCTTTTCCTGCTTATGACGACCACTGGGTGGAGCCTGGGGTGGGGGGTGGGTTTGGGTGACCTGTTGTCCCCTGTTATTTTTGTTTTTGTGTGTGGTTGCCCTGCGTGGCACTGTGCTGTGTAAGGTGTTGTCTTTTCTTGAAAACTTTTAATAAACAGAAATTTCCAAAAAAAAAAAAAATATCAGTATAAAAATCTCCCCTAGAGGACTCAGAGTAGAAAAAGAATGCCCATTTGCAGATATTGCTAAAGAATGGGCTGGTATAGCAGATTTTTGTGCATTAAAATGGATGGAAATACTTGCCACCCATAGGATACAAAAATATGAAAAGCTCGTACATGAGGTCCAAATGCTTGCCACAGACATTCTTGATCTACATGCCATTATCCCCATGTCATGGTTTACTACTCTCAAACTTAACACTAAGAGAGAAGAAGATAGTATTATCAGCAAAAAACTGGGAAAATTTAGACGTGATCTAGATGATCACAACCAAGACAGGGTAAATACATGGAAAAAGAAATTCAGGACATCTCAGGGACCATCTACTACCATGTCGTCTCATACCAACACCAACCATATCGTACCACTCATGAGCTTATCCTGGCCCACCCGTCCCCCTTCATCTTTTATGCATTCAGTTGCTGTTTCTGGATCTCATAATCCCAATTATCAATATAATAAAAATATCAAAAACACTAAACCGAATAGGCATCAGGGACATAAGGTTCTTGCTGACCTGAATTCATTTTACAATAGACGTCGACCACCTTTAACCACATCTTCTATCAATAAGGATCACTCTACACTCATTAGTAGTGACTCTAGTTCCAACATCACTGTCTCTAGAAAACCACTTGTTCCAGAGTCTGGTCCCACCAACACCATACCCCAGGATATATTCAGTTCACCCCTCCCCTGTTCAGCTAACAGCCAGACTTCATCTTCATGTGACAATGGTACATCCTTGTCACGTCCCAATGTTCCTGTGAGGTCTAATACTCCCCTCATTAGAGGTCATCTTTCCACAGAACAGTAAGCACGAAAAAGAGGATGTCGCGGAGGACGAAACCACCCCAAAAAAACTTCACAAGTCTCGCAAACTAAAGATTTACAATCTTTCCTCATATGCACTTTCAGGAGTAGAAACCTCATTACTTAGCCGAGGTTTAAAAACTTTGCTCCCACCAATAAACCTAACCCTTTTATACTTTTTAAAGATCTTAATAGGTACATCAGAAACCTTACCTTGAAAAGATATTTCCAGATGAAAGATAAAGAACCCAGTTTCTCTGTCGCTCATTGACAGACGCAGTCCTCCTTGATTCATATCAACTCGGGTTATACTGCCCTCTACAGGAGTAGGACTAGGCAGAAAAGAAAAACGTTCTGGCCACACCTTAGGGGCAGTCCCAGAGGGTATATCCTCTCTCTCTCTGCTACAGGAAGTCAGTTTTTTTCTGTCTAGTTAGGAGTAAGGACCTAAGTTCCTTGCTGGGATCTTTGGTCCTGGCAAGATTTTTTAGAAATACTTTTTTAGGCAGCTTTTCTTCTCCAGTGTTCCTGTGAGATCTTCAAGCAACTACGCTATAACTGGGCGACGGGCTGGATGTTGAGATCCAGTGGTCACCCCAGTTCAGCCTACGAGCGCGTGCAGGCCCTAGCTCCGCGCTGGGTCGGCCGCGACATAGTCCCACTGGACGGGGACTGACCCTGCGAGTTAAACGTCTCGCCTGGACGCCAATGACCAGCGGAGTCACGGCGTCCAGATTGGTCGACAGCCCCCCCACTCCGGTGGAGAGGGGTTCTGTCAGGAGTTGGCGCCCACCTGGTTCCGGTATGGTGAGTAAAATGTTCTTCCTCTCCCCTTGTCGGGTTTGTTGGTGGACGCTGGCCCCTCTCTGGGATGGATGGACGTGATCCTAACAGGTGTCATTAATCCCCCTCTTAAAAGCTTGGTTTGGGAGCTGACTATCTATAAGTCACTATATGACACTGTAAGGGAGATGACTGTAGTCAGTGGCAGACTGCTAAAAGGCATTACTGTTGAGTATAGAGGTGATAGTATCCTACCTGACACTATACAGGCCGATGCCTATGCCTGGATACAGCATCCGCAGGTCGCCATCCTTCCATAAGCCGTTCACCTCCCGCAGGCCGCACAGCCTCCCGCAGGCCGCACAGGCCAAGGACACACCTCCCGCAGGCCGCTGCTACCTTGCACAAGCCGCCGCTATCCTCCACAGGCCGCCGCCATTTTCCCATAGATCGCACGGGGCCGCCATATTGGCGTAGCCTCGTGTCTCCAGCATGGGGGCAGCCATGTTTGAGGTGACCAAACACCTGGTGGAGTAATTGGGAGGCGCCGGAAGGCGTGTAAAGGGGCGGAGCCGCCTCCTTTACCCGGGAAAGCAAGCCAAAGACTTCCTGTCTGTAACAGACAGTGCTGGAAGCAGGTTGAATAGAAACTTCTGAGCATCAGGTGGTGAGCCTTGGGGTCTCTCTCTCTCTCTCTGTGGGGTCCAAAAGCAGGTAACACTGAGGGGCGCTGCTGCGCTGGGGGACTAAAGAAAAAAAAAAAAAAAGTTTTCTTTTGTTTTTAAAATTGCAATTTTTTATTTCTTGGCAAGTGTCCTGTATAATCATGGACCCTGCCACACATGTATCCCCACCTGATCCCCTCGAGGTGGCTGCAGGACCCTCCAGTTCCTCACAGAGTTTTGATGCATTATCAGCAGTTTTGGAGTCTTTGGTATCCTGGGTGGAGATGGCCTGTCAGGGACGGGGGTCAAGAAAGCGACCCCCACCTACCCCTATTTCATCTGATACTTCAGATTCAGATTCTGAGATGGTCATTGCAGCTGCAGGTCCCGCTGCTGGGGCTGTTGTCTCAGGTAATGTCTCCTCAGATAGTGAGGAGGATGTTTCTACCTCCGCCATAGCACGAGAAGATGCGTTGGTGGACGCACTAGTTGTGTCTGTCCGGGAAACCTTAAGACTTGAGGTTACACCGGCAGAAGTAACCGAGATGGAAATTCCTTTTGGTACTAGTAAGCCTACCAAAACGGCGAAGGTTTTTCCCTTACCCAAATGTTTTGGTAATAAAATTAAAGAGGAATGGGATCATCCGAAACGAATCCTTACTATTTCCAAACGCATTGCTAGACGATATCTGTGAGGAATCCCTCATTAAAAAATGGACGGTACCACCATTGGTGGACTCACCGATTTCCAGACTAAATAAAGCCACTGTTATCCCGTTGGAGGACGCTCCGTCCTTTAAGGATCCGGTGGATTGAAAAGTGGAAGCAGAATCCCGCACTGTTTTTTCCCTGATAGGGTCAACCTTTAGACCAGTGGTTGCCATTGGTTTAGTTTCACAAACATTGACAGAATGGGCAAAATTGCTACGCCATGACTTAAAGGGGAGAAGTATCCCCCCGGCAGCATCTGATTTGATGGAGCAAATTATACAAGGACTACAGTTCGTCTGTGACGCAGCCCTGGATGCCACTCCCTTGTTAGGGCATGCATCGATGTCAGCTGTAGTCCTCAGACGTGTGCTGTGGTTAAAGTGTTGGTCGGCGGATCAAGGTTCCAAGAAAGCTTTGGCTAATCTCCCTTTTCAGGGGGATCGCCTATTTGGGGCCACCCTAGATGAGATCATAAAGGATGTCACTGGGGGCAAGAGCACTTTTTTGCCGCAGACTGCTAAAGCTAAAGGACCTCGTAACAGGCGAGGACCTTCCTTTTCCGCTCATAAAAGGTTTGTTCGCTCCGCTGGGGCGAGCGTAAAGGGCAAAGCCCCTTCAGGAGGTTTCAAAGGGCGCTGGTCGGGTAAACAAAAGGCCGACCTGAAGATAAAACTAATACAGCCTGAAGGTGCGCCCCCACCCAGCTCAGGGGTGGGGGGGGGACGTCTTCACCGGTGTTCAAATCCAGGGCTTTCCTGAATCCCGGACTAAGGGGTTCAGGAGATCATCTGATCGGGATACAAGATCGAGTGTCGATCAATTCTACTGGTGCAATTCTTCCCTTCCAACATTCATATGCTACAGGGAGCGGTAGTTTCCGTTCCTTGAGCAGAACGTTTTCTTTACCTTTTCCAAAGGTCATTCCCAGTTCCCTCCAGGAATCGGATCCGGATGAGCGAGCGGACCAGGGAGTCTCTGGTCCGGTGACTCCGGTCTCTAAAGCTCAGCCAGGAGAAGTCATCACTTCCGATAGGAATCAAGTTTCTGATAAATGGTGTGGGAACTGAAAGCGATCAGACTTGGTCTGATTGCCTGGACCAAGCAGCTCTAGGGCAGCCTGGTTCGGATCCAGTCAGACAATGCCATGGTGGTGACTTAGGTCGGTCACCAAGGATTTCACCAGCTGTGTCTTCAATAGGGCATCCCGGAGGTAGATCTGTTGGCATGTCGGCTCAACAGGATGGCGTGGAGGTTGGTAGCTCGCGCCCGCGATCCTCTAGCGGACACAGCAGACGCGCTGAGCGCCCCGTAGGGGCAGTATCAGCTACTGTATGTTTTCCCCCCTCTCAAGTTGCTGCTGAGATTTCTCCGCAGGATAGAGGTGGAGGGAACTCCAGTTATCCTGGTAATTCCGGGCTGGCCTCGTCAAGCCGGGTACGCCGACTTGGGCAGACTAGTCGCGGACGCTCCTTGGAGACTTCCTCTCAGGGAGGATCTGCGGTCTCAAGGACCGATCTTCCATCGTGCTTTACAGTCGCTGGCTTTAACGGCCTGGCCATTGAGACCCAGGTACTGAAGGACAGGGGATTGTCAGCTTCAGTTATTCCTACTCTAATTAAAGCAAGGAAAGCGACTTCCAGCAAGGTCTATTATCGCACATGGAAGACTTATATTGCGTGGTGAGAATCATTGGGATTTCCCCCACGTACCTATTTGGTGACCCGAATCTTGGCTTTTCTGCAAAAGGGGGTTGAGCAGAAACTATCCTTGAGCACTATCAAGGGTCAGGTTTCAGCGTTCGCAATCTTCTTTCAGAAGCCTCTGGCTACTCATTCCTTGGTGCGGAATTTCATCCAGGGGGTGCGGCACTTGGCTCCGCCAGTGAGCGCGCCCTTACCGCCCTGGGATCTTAATTTGGTGTTGTCGGTTCTGCAAAAACCTCCCTTTGAAAATATTAGGGAGATTCCCTTGCTTACATTATCTCAGAAGGTGGCTTTCTTGGTGGCCATTACTTCTGCACGCAGGGTGTCAGAACTGGCCGCATTATCGGGTCATTCCCCATATTTGGTGATTCATAGGGATAAGGTAGTTCTTCATCCGAAGCCATCCTTTCTTCCTAAGGTGGTTTCAGACTTTCATCTGAATGAAGATATTGTGCTACCTTCCTTGTGTCCTAAGCCTAGTCATCCTCGGGAATGTGCGTTGCATTCCTTGGATGTGGTTCGGGCAATCAGGAACTACGGAATCGTTCCGTAAAACGGATTCACTTTTTGTGATCACGGATGGCCCCAGAAAGGGGTTGCCTGCATCTGACGCGACTATCTCCAAATGGATTAGACAGACGGTGGTACAGGCTTATTCTATTAAGGGTCGGAATCCTCCGTTCCCTGTTAAGGTGCACTCCACTCGAGCGCTCAGTACTTCCTGGGCCTGCCGCCATCAGGCGTCAGTGGTCCAGGTGTGCAAGGCGGCTACCTGGTCGTCGGTGCATACCTTTACAAAATTTTATAAAGTTGATGTGATGGCCGCAAGGTTTTGCAGGCCGCAATTTGAGGAGACCGGTGATCTACCTCGAGGGTTTTTTTCCATTGGAATTTCAGTTGAGTCTCATCTTTTGATTGATGAGCCTTTAAAACTTCTAGTTGGCACCGGTTGGGCCTTCTAGATTGGATTTTGATTTCCATTATCCCACCCCTCATTTGTGGCACTGCTTTGGGACGTCCCGAGTTGATATGAAACAAGGAGGACTGCGTCTGTCAATGAGCGACAGAGAAAAATGGATTTTTCTAAGATCTTACCGTAAAATCCTTTTCTCTTGAGCTCATTGACAGACGCAGTACCCGCCCCTCTATTTTTGAGTTGGGTTGGGTTAAATTCTCTAAACACTGCTTTGTGACATAACTGACTTCCTGTAGCAGAGAGAGAGAGGATATACCCTCTGGGACTGCCCCTAAGGTGTGGCCAGAATGTTATTCTTTTCTGCCTAGTCCTACTCCTGTAGAAGGCAGTATAACCCGAGTTGATATGAATCAAGGAGGACTGCGTCTGTCAATGAGCTTAAGAGAAAAGGATTTTACGGTAAGATCTTACAAAAATCCATTTATTGCCACCGTAGGTTCACCTCCCATTCCTTCCTCTCCTATTTTTGAATATGAAGGCGACCTTATAGATATTCTAGACTCGAATCACTGAGTCTGTTTACCCAACATCTAGTGACCTCCCCACCAGTAGTACACTCCTCCCTTAGACCAAAATCAACATTTTTTCCAGCACATGCGAAAAGCCCGTATTTAGAAAGTTTTTATAGGGTTGTTATTGCAGAATTTGAAAAATTATGTAAACACCCCACATCCATCAAACCCCATAGACATAATCTATCTCAACAAGAACATCAAGCACTTCTTAAACTTACCAAAAATGTTAACCTTGTCGTCAAATCTGCCGATAAAGGTGGCGGCATTGTATTACAAGACCGCACCGAGTATGTGGCAGAAGCCAACAGATTGTCAGATCCCACTATATACAAAAAACTGTTTAAAGATCCCATTACGGAGTTCTTAGAAGCTGACAAATTAATCAAGTCTACACTTGATAATGGTATTATCAGCCAATATATTGATCAGTACCTTCAACCATTAGTACATCAACCTCAGTCTTACATCAGAGACAGTCAGCATCTGTTAGAACTTCTTGCCCCCTATTCTTGGGAGACTTCGTATACTTGGCTCTCCCTGGACGTGAATTCCCTATACACCTCTATCCCCCATGAGTTTGGACTGAGGGCGTTGGAGTTCTCTCTCGCCCAGGATCCGCTGACCAATGCTAGACAGTCAGCCTTCATTTTAGAGGCCACGGCCTTCTGTTTGACTCCTAATTATTAATTTGAATTTGACAGACAATTCTACCTACAACTTCAGGGAACCGCGATGGGTGCGAATTTTGCGACCTCATATGCTAACCTGGCAATGGGGTACTGGGAACACAATTACATATGGAAATGTAATCCTTTTTTGGCCAATATCGTGTTTTTGGCAGGTACATAGACGACATCATTGTCATATGGAATGGATCCCTAGAACTCATTGACGATTTTGTCCATCATTGTAACCGGAACACATATGGGCTCTCTTTTACCTCAGTATCAGGTACTGATTCATTGGCTTTTTTGGATCTGGAGCTGTATCATCTTGGAGAGAAAATCTGTGCTAGAAATTATACCAAACCGACAGCTGGCAACTTCTTTCTTCATTTCGAAAGCTGTCACTTTTCAAAATGGATCATGAATATTCCCAAGGGACAATTTTGCTGACTCAAATTGTACCTTAGAGTCAGACTATATTTACCAAGGTACTGTCATGAAAAACAAATTTTTAGACAAAGCATATCCACTACCTTTGGTCAATGAAGCTTTTGAGATGTATAAAAGGTAAAAAAACACCAAAAAAGAGTCAACCTACGTCAGATCAGACCCTTAGATTTACCACCACTTTCAACATAAAAAAAAATGGAAAAAATTCTGGCCAGACACTGGAACATCTTAAAGGAAGACCCTAATCTTAAAACCATAATACTGGAAAGACCCAGGGTGAGTTATCGAAAGGCCTTAAATTTGAAAAATAAAGTGGCTACTAGTAAAATCAAATCTATCACTCCGACTACTTCTGTACCGATTTTCATTCCCCTTAACCCCCTTAGCGGTAACCCCGAGCGAGACTCGGGTGGTTTTTTCATGCTACTATCGGTATCCCCGAGTCATGCTCGGGGTAGATGTGCAGAGCTTGCAGCGGGGTTCCTTACCTTCTCCTGGCGATCCAGCGATGATCTCCCATTGCTGTGATCGCCGCCGAGATCCCCGTCGCTCGTCCGTCGCTCTGATGACTTCCTGGATCCGTTCCCTGCAGCAGCAATGGTGCATGGGAGCGGACCTGGGAGGGAAATTCAAAAGTTGCACCAACACAAACACATAAAAAGGAGGTGATACAGTGTAATCTGAGAGGATTACACTGTATCACCTTAGTATCAGGCACAGTGCCCTTTCAGTGCCCCTTGCCATTGTCATTTGTGACAAATAAAACCGTTTGAAAATGGCATCAAAAAGAGCTGTCCTACAAATGCGCTTTTGGATCAGCTGAGCGACTGCGACAGCTGCAGCGACACGGAGCTGCTCGCAGAACAGAGCGTCAGTGAGTCGTGGGGAGATTTGTCATCTGACACGATCCAGAAAGTGACAACGCCGATGATCCCGCACCTGACCTAAGCGATGTGTGCACTTGGTGCCCTCTAAACAGCGATGCGGACCAGGAAGCGCCCCCGAGATTCCGATTCACTGGATCTCCTGGGATGAAGGTTGATGTGGAGAGTGACAACCCTGTGGCATACCTGAAATTATTTCTTACTGAGGAGGTAATTTTAAAAAATCGTCACAGAAACCAACCCCAACCATGAGCAGCAATCCGCTACGCTGCGTGCCAGATTTTCCAGATCCAGAAAATGGAAACCGGTCACTAAAGAGGACATCTGGCAGTTTCTGGGACTCATCATCCTTCAGGGGGTGGTGGGGAAACTGCTCCAGAAATGGTATTGGACCACCAATAAGATGCTGGCCACTCAATTTTTTGGCACAGTGATGTCCGAATATCGTTTTTCACTTATGAAAAATTTACATTTCGCCAACAACGAAGAGTTTGATGAGGCCACGCATCCTGCGCCCAAACTCACAAAAATATGGGAGGTATGCCAAATGATTGTCACCAACTTCCAGCGGACCTACGTGCCAGAAAGGGATGTCAGTGTGGACGAAAGTCTGATGGCCTACAAGGGACGCCTGAGCTGGATACAGTTTATTGCATCCAAAAGAGTGCGGTTTGGCATCAAATTTTATATGCTCTGGGAATCATCCACCGGATATATCTGGAATGCGGTCATTTACACCGGTAAAAAGGTACCAAGTTCAATCCCAGGTACAGCGGCTATGGGATGGCCACATCCTCTGTCCTTTCACCGCTGGACCCATTGCTGAACCAGGGATATTGCGTGACAACAGACAATTTTTACACCTCTCCGGAACTTTATGAGGTTTTGCTCCTAAACAAAACTGATGGGTATGGTACTGTTAGGCCAAACCGGCGTGACATGCCATCAATGTTTAGCAGGAAAAAACTAAAAAAAAGGAGAGATGGTTGCCTTTCAAAAGGGTAAAATGATGGCAATGAGGTGGCGAGACAAAAAGGACGTGTGTCTCATGAGTACCGTGCACAGCACCTCCACTGCCATGGTCCGCACAAAACACGGAACAGATGTGCTGAAGCCGCAATCCACTATAATCACACAATGGGAGGTGTCGACCAAGCCGATCAGGCAATGACATTTTACCCGGCGATGCGGAAGCAACAGAAGAAATATTACAAAAAGATTTTCAGGCATCTCCTTGAACAATGCCTTTGGAACGTCTATATCCTTTATAAAGCAAACAATAACATACCTCTTGTTCATTCTGACTTTATCTGGAAGGTGGCTGAGCAGATTTTTGTCAACCACCCGACGCCATCAGTATCTGCTAACAGACCCAGACGACGCGCTGTTGACGTTGGCAATCCAGAACGCCTGACAGGTCGTCATTTTGTAGACTTCGTACCGCCAACCGCAAGAAAGTTAGCGCCTACCAGGATGTGCGTCGTTTGCTGTTCCAAGAGAGATGGCAATGGAAGAAAAGTCAGAAAAAAAACAAGGTACTATTGTCCTGATTGCAACGTCGGACTTTGTCTAGTTCCATGCTTCAAACTGTTTCACACTCAGGATGTGTATTGAATTTCTTTGTTTGACAAATTTCATTATTTTTCATTGCATTATTGAATAAAATTATATTATTGATTAGATAATTCATGTGATTGTGTTTCAAATTTATCACTTCTGGGATGTCTACTAGAGCAGGGTTTCTCAACCTTTCTCCAGTTGGGGTGCCCTTGAAAAGTGTTTTCAGTCTTGAGGCACCCCTATCCAAGGCTTGGTTCACGTTACTGAATGTTGCGGAACACGCGCAGCATCGCATTCACAAATCGCATTCGTTCCTGACACAAAGACACATACATACACACATACATACACACACACACACACACACACACACACACACACACACAACACGTAGAAAGCCCTTTTAAAATATTTTAGCACAGTACCTTTCCTCATTCAGCCGGTTACTCACCGTAGGGGAAAGGAAAGGGCACAACACACTCCCCCCTCCTTTACTTTCACTTTGCTGAGGCTGACTGAGCTCCCTCACATTGCCGATGTACAGTTCGGCAGGGGATCGGGAGACCAGGCCCATCTGACAGTCCTTCTCTCCCATGATCCCGCAGCACCCCTGAGGACCTCTGGCGGCACACCAGTGTGCCGCGGCACACTGGTTGAGAAAGGCTGTACTAGAGTCTTGTTTTGGTCAGGTTTAACCACTTTACCACCGGAGGATTTTGCTGTCTTACGTCCTGGCCACTTTGTGCGATTCGGCGCTGTGCGACTTTAACTGACAATTGCGCAGTCGTGCGACGCCGTACCCAAACAAAATTTACGTCCTTTTTTCCCCACAAACAGAGCTTTCTTTTGATGGTATTTGATCACCTGTGCGATTTTTACTTTTTGCGCTATAAACAAAAAAATAGCGTTTATTTTGAAAAAATAACAATATTTTTAACATTTTTTTATATGAAATTCCCCCCCCCCCCAAAAAAAAAATGTAAAAATCAAATTTTTTTTACATTTTTGGCCAATTTGTTTTCTGCTATGTTTGGTAAAAAAAAAATCACAATAAGCGTATTTTGATTGGTTTGCGCAAAAGTTATTGCGTTTACTAACTAAGGGAAAGATTTTTGTCATTTTTGGTGTTTTTTTTTTTTTTAACGAGTAATGGCGAGGATCTGCGATTTTTTTTTTGCGGGACTGCGACATTGCGGCAGACAGATCGGACCCTTGACTGACATTTTTGACACTTTTGGTGGTACCAGTGACATTACTGCAGTAATCAGTGCTATATATATGCACTGTTACTGTAAAAATGACACTGGCAGGGAAGGGGTTAATTTTATTGGAGAGGGAGGGGTTAATGTATGCCTGGTGCTTACTGACGTGTGTGGGGGGAGGTGACTGAGTGAGTCAGGGACAGATCGCATGTTCAGCTATGCTGAACACTGCAATCTGTCACTCCCTGTCACTTAGGAGATCCGCCCGCTCTGTTTACACAGACGGGCGGACCTCCAAACTAGATTCCCCGACAATCGGGGAAGAGCGGCGGCAATCGCCGCCGCTCCTCCCCTGGCCCGTCTCCCGCTGTGACTGAAATCAGCGGGAGCGTGCCTCCGGCGGCGCGCGAGCGCCGCCTACAGGGGGAGGAGTCCAGCGACGTAGTACTACGTCGCTGGACGATAACGAACCACTTTGCAGCAGTACGCTCAATGTGAGCGGTCGGCAAGTGGTTAAGTATATACTAAGAATTGTAGGCCTACAATACATAACGCCAAATTTCCATGCAAAAAATTGTACCGCTTTTGGTACATAATTCCTGACATAATCATACCGCCAGGGAGGTTAAAGGAATGTTCCAATGTCGGAAACCTTTATGCAAAATGTGTTCGTTTGTCAAACATGGCCAAATCTCCTTTCAAACAAAAGGAAAACGTTTTCATCTGGGTGAATTTTTTACGGCTCATCAGATTTTGTTATATATGGCCTGTCCTGTCCATGTGGGCTGGTCCATGTGGGCCGCACCATTCGTCCAATTTGCCAACGTTTTGGAGAAAATAGACGTTCTATAGAACTTGGCAAAGACAAGCGGAGTGTTCCTCGACACTTTGCTGAGGCTCACCAGGGATCTACTATAGGTCTAACTGTATGGGTTATTGAACAGATAACAAAAACCCTTACAGCAGCTGAACGTTTTAAGAAACTATGTGCCAGGGAGACATATTGGATTTACTCCCTGGATTCTCTTTCGCCTGGTGGCCTCAATGAGGGTATCGAGATTGCCACCATATGATGAATAACTACAGGCTATATTTGTTTCAGACATACATGACTGTATATAGATTCACATGCCTATATGGATGCATATTGATATACAGGAGGGGATTGCCACACTATTTTAATCCTATTTATAATGAATCTATTAATTTTCTTCATAAAATCTCTGACGTTTAACATTATTATCTTTATTTATGAATATATTTATCAATTTCCGACATTCATTAGCAATATCTCTCATTTAAAATACATACACGTATATGTATACATTTCTTATATATATTTTTGTATAAAAAAAAAAAAAAAAAATTATATATATATTTTGTTTTCTTTCTCTCATATTATTTCTAATTTCTTAAATGTACACTGTGTCACTTGCTATAATACTTGCCGTGAAGAAGGAGCGCGGCTGCCCTGCCCCAGGCAGCAAGCACGCTCGAAAACGCGTCGCATGCAGATGACATCATCCAGGTTCGACTATCCACCAAGCCTCGTTGTCAAGAAAATACACCAAGCCTACTTCCTGGTTCTAACTTTGCCGTACAAGCCGGCCACGGCGAAAGGATTTCGGCTCCAGCAGGACGGATGTCCATGACTGGATGATGTACACTTCTTCACACTGGAACTTTGTCTTATGGGCATGAATATATACTTACTAACGAGTGGATAATTTTATTCATTAAATCTGTTGCATAAAGTCTACACTTAGAGGCGCCTCAGTAAGCAATATGCAACAGCAGGGCAGTATGCAGAAACCGGGCAGACAGTAAGCAATATGAAGTAGAAAGGCAGTCAGTGAGCAGTATGTAGTGGCAATGTAGATTGGTATGTATAGTGGCAGGGCAGTGAGAGACCAGTATGTACTGGCAGTGTAGATAAGTATGTGCGGTGGTAGGGCAGTCAGTGATCAGTATGCAGTGACATGGCAGTCAGAAAACAGTATGTAGTGGTATGGTGTTCAGCGACAAGTATGTAATGGCAGGGCAGATAGCAGTATGAGGTGGTAGAGCAGTCAGTGAGCATTATACAGCGGTACGGTGGTCAGGGAGCAGTATGTAGTGCCAGGGCAGCAAGTCATTCACTTACCAATTTGCTGGAAATGGACAAACTGCATGGCTACTATCTCTGCTTCCCCTCCCTCACCTTCATCTCTAGATCAGCCAGAATGAAGCCATTTGTGCAAAGAGAGGAGAAAGTGGCCATACCCCTTGCCCCACCACCTCTGGCTGCCCCAGGAGAAGCTGCTGAGCGCTGCCTGGCTTCCTCCTACTTTGCATGGGGCACCGGGGAGGGTAAAATGACTATGGAAAGGGGAGCGCTACAGGCAGCCCCTGGCAGACCCATCCGCTGAGCAGAAGAGGCCAGGGGCCTGCTACAGGAGGAAGCAAAGTACACAGCTATCAGCAGCCCTGGACACAGCACAGTTAAACCATGAAGGACAATAACAGGGATCACATTGGAACTAGTTTAGTGCACTGTTCAGTACACATTAATTGATAGGACTATAATTTGTCTGCGTTTATATAATATAAATTCCTGATTTCAAATTTGCCTTTAGCAGAACTAGAATAGCAAAAATTAGGAATAAACTATACAGCGCACCATTGTTCACTAACACCCCGTTTTCTAATGAATGTAAACCAAAACTTAGGGGTCCATTTAAATAAAATTGGCTGTGTTAATGCTTATAACCGGTCACAAAAAAAGCTGTAATTTGTGGAATAATTTTACTTCCCATGATCTTTAGCTTCATCTAGTGGTCATAATACTGCATTTTCCAGATTGAGGTAATTCCGGAAAATACTTCATTATGGGCAACAGGTGGAGCAGACGATCATAGCAAGTAAATATATTACAAAAATTATGGTATTATTTGAGACAGCTGTGCATTCATTTTTTTAAAACAGACCCTCTCTATTAATATAATATAAAAGGCAGATTGTCTAGGTGTCCTAGAATATGAATCCCTTTGGATTGTAACAGAGCCACCACTGGAACCAAGACCTTTTTAAAAATTCAGGGAGCCATGGCTGGGCTGAAAGGGAGAGCCACAACCTAAAAAAAATATTATACTCTATTCTGGGCTGCTGGAGTGAGAGGGTCCCTCTTTAGATAGCTATACTGCTGCCTGGCAGCATTAACACTTTGGCTGGGTCCTCACAGTATCCTATAGACGTCAGCACCAATGACACCAAGATGAGGGACTGCCAGATTTCTATCCCAGAAAAGACCCTCCTGCTGTGGACTCCAGTATGGAAAAAAAATAAAAATTATTTTGCTTTCTTGTGGGGAGGGTCATTTTGACCGGTAAAAGGTTTTCAATAGGACGCCTGGTGAATTTATGTACAGATACTTTTGCTACTTACGTGTTAACCAAAGAAGAAACTTCACTACTGTGGCACTTTTCCAATTTCTTCTGTATTAAAGTGACATCTTCAGGTCTAGCAAACTCATATTTTGATACCAGTATCTTTAGACCTATGTGATAAATTGGGAAAAATATACCATTAAAGTGCAAGTAACTAACATTACAGCACACATTTACTAGGGGTATATACCAATCCTAATTCACTACAGTGGAACCACTGCTCAAAATCATTTAACCAGGAGGTGCACACCAGGATCACAAGATCCATAGTTCATGCATACCTAGGCCAGCCAAAGACGGAGCAAATTTCTTTCCTGCAACTACAGGTTGCAGGAAAGAAATTTGCTCAATTCCATAACAAAGAGTCCCGCAAAGCCATTGTGTTCTCCTGGTAGGAGGGTTGGGGGGGGGGGGGGAGAGGGGTAGCTGTCAACACAGTGATTATTGCTAGCGGCTATAACAGCCACTAGCAATGATCACATGTAAAATCCAGCAGACTGGTTGTACCCAAGTTGATTGATCAATCAACTTGGGTACATTCAGCATGCCCATACATGGTTCGAATCTCGGCCAGTTCCTGCTGAACCGCCCAAGACTCGAACAGTCTACAGAAACCAGAAATAGCAGGTCCTGGTGTTCAACTGCGATTCCAGGAAGATCACTTTCATTAATAAAACTATTACAGATAGAAAATGTTTTAGGCTAAATTTTGCTTTTGCCTAAAACAAGAGGGCAAACAAGTCTTTATATTCCTAATAAATGATGAAGGCAGAAGTAGCCCATAACAATGTGCTTTCTGCTTGAGAAATCATATGAATCTGAAGTGAATACAGTCATTGGGGAACAAAACAACCGTTAGGTTGCATTGAACTATATACACAATAGTCTTGTAGCTGGAGAACTACAGTACAGCAAAATAAATGTAAAATGTTAGAAGAACTAAGCAAAATTGAGTTGAAATGGGTGCCAAACAACCACCAAATCCCTGAGTATACAGAATTTTATTGTTCAACGTACAGCATATCATAATGATTCTACTACAATGAACACAACATTGCTTGAAAAGTTTGAATGAACTATAAAAACAAGTTCCAACGTATTTTTACCACATATCCCAAAGACATACGTTTCATTCCATCCTGTAGATGAGCCATTGTTTCCCGGCTGTCTTTTAGAGAAAGACACTCCAATAAATAACTGAAATACAAAATATTACTTTTACTAAAGTAGTATTCTGAACAACGTCTCCTAATAAGTTAGTTTGCTTGTGGCAGCTTCTCTTAATCATCAAAGCATAGCCAAGCATGTTGAAACCATAAAACTTCCGCCAACCTTCACTTCTTGCCGCCCGCCCACCCTTACACAATGTACTGTAGGCGAGCAGCCGCTGTAGGGAAAGCGACGTACCCAAATGTCGCTGCCTACTTCTGGGTTTAGGCACCCCACTTGGCTCCCAGTGTGATTGTACACAGGGGGAGCCTGTCAGCTAGTCCTGGCCAATGATTCACGGCCGGGTCCTGCTGATCGGCTGTATGCAATTACAGCCCAGAGCGCTTGTGCTGGTAAACACAGAGCTATGTAGAAAGGGAACGAGCAGTCAGTTTCTCACCCATGTGAAACAGATCAGTTATTAAAAAGCAGCACACTTTACACATTGTTAGGCACATATTTAACCCCTTGCTTGCCCTAGAGGTTAACCCCTTCCCAGGCAGTGTCATTAGTATAGTAGTATCACTGATCACTGTATTAAAGAATATGTAAACACACTGTAATAAAAGCAGTTTAATACAGGAAATATTACATATTACCATATTCAAATTTAGTTTGGCAAAAAATAAAATGTTTAGTACTTTTTTGTGATGTCTGATTCTGCAATCACGTGACTGCTCAGTCTTTCTTGGCTCCCTCCTCCTAGCAGTGGGAGCGTCTGATTAGTATGGGCAGGCAGCGTCTGACAACACACAGAGGAGGGACATACAGTCCTGGTGTGTGTGCATTGCCGTCCCCGACACATTAGTTACTATGCTGCACTGACTCTAGCTGACTGTCTGGGCAGTCTGTAGCCTTCTCTACTTGCAATCTCATACTGCTGACTGCTGTATTCAGGTCCCGGCAACCGCTCTTCACCTCACACTGACTCCATGCCTGAGGCTGGCCTGGTGGGAGCCCAGACTGAAGTTTCCTCTCTCATACCACCATAGGACTCAGTGGATGTGCAGAACCAGGGATCTTTCCTCTCTTTCTTCCAGTGACTACAGGAGCTGGGACGAGCTCCATCCCTTGCTGACACTCTTGCAGCGGACACGGTATCACCCATACTACTCCCTGCAGTGATTGAGCCTGAGCGGGATACTAAAACTGTGGGTCACTGGGAGTCTGGCATGTTAGCTGTCAGCCACCTGCAGAGGGAAAATCCTTCCTATGTGTGAATGTTCCCTGATGTATTTTGTGCTGTGCAGGCTGGAGAATATTCACAGCTTCTCACTGTGAATTAGACAAACTTAAGAGGAAAGAAAAATACTTTTATTTGTTTGGCTGCATCCTGACTGCCCAAAGAGAGGAGTGTGTAAGCAGGGGTCGTCACATACAGAGAAGTGTATTCCCCTTCTGTTTACACTAAACTTAGGGCAGTGAATCAACAGGTTGTTGCACTGTAAGGTTGAGAGGGGCTGCCAGCACTTTAATGGCTGGCTAGTAGAAGATTAGAGAGCTGCAGGCTGCCCAGCATCTTGACTGGTATATCAGGAACGGTAATGCATACCGACTTTGTGAATCCAAGCTGTCAGGTTGAAGGGGGATGTGGCAGCTCTGAGTAAAGGGAGATGCAGAACAATGCACAGCACAGAGTGGGGCTGGGCGGGGGTGTGGAACCCGACTACAGGTGACACAAGCACGCTGGACATCTGTACAGTGTTCTGTATGTCTTCCCAGGGATCTCAGGAACGCAAACTGACCACACTGGGATGGATCTGCTTCCATGCCTGTGTGGTCAGTTTAAAAAAGGAACCACAGGGAACCAGCAGGATCACCAGATATTTAGCAGTAATCAAGCAAATAAATAACCTTTAGCTACATGTACTCACAAGTTTGTGACTAACCAAACACACATGGATTTCTTTGCTTTTTAGATGATTTTTATATGTGCTTTAATGTCACGATTATGTCAGTGGCAGTTAGTAAATTCCTACCAGTGTCAGATTATATCATTATAATCATAATAATTATATTATTTAAAGAAATAAAATCAATTCCAGTATATATATATCAGTTTTTAGGCGCTATGACTTTCACACAAACCAATCAATAAACACTTATTGGGATTTTTCTTTATTTTTTTTTTTTTTTTTTACCAAACACATGTAGCAGTATACATTTTGGCCAAAATTTATGAAGAAATTAGATTTTTTTAAAATATTTATTGGATAGGTTTTATAGCAGAAAATAAAAACGTTTTTTTCTTCAACATGTTCGGTCTTTTTTCATTTATATTTCAAAAATAAAAAAACACAGTGGTGATTAAATGCTACCAAATGAAAGCTCTATTTGTGTGAAAAAAAAAAATGATATATAATTTTTTTTGGGTACAGCACTGCATGACTGTGCAATCACCTGTTAAAGTAGCACAGTGCTGAATAGCAAAAAATGGCCTGGTCATGAAGGGGGTTAAATCTTCCAGAGCTGAAGTGGTTAATGCAACAGGAGCCTCTCATTTTATGTAAGTAGAAATAAATAGCATTGGAGGGCACAGACCATTTGATTTTTGGTGGCATGCCATCTCAACATCTGTTTTAGAGGAGACCTGTGATGAGAATTACATAGGCCTGCTATCAAGGTTACCCCATGACTTCCATACTTAAGGCAGCTCAGGTATTTTGGATTCTTCAGCTGTATACCTGTTTTAGTTTAGGTCAAAGACTTAAAAGTAGAACTAAAACTTTTTTTTTTTTTTATTCTGGGTAAAGGAGGATTATAACTTGCCAGTTTTTTTTTTTCTGCCAGCTGTGTCCCTTTGAGGAGATTTCCCTTCAGAACCCATCCCATACCAAAAAAAGGGAGAGAGGAAATCTCTGCAAATTAAGTGAACCCCTTGGGACTCCCAGGTCCCCATTGGAAGTTTTCTTCTCTAATAATTTGTGGAGAGAACCCAAAATTTGGGATTTTTTTTTACTTTTACATTTGATGAAATTAGTAAACAGGACAAATGGAGAGGGTGAATCAAATGGAGCCACTGACACTAAAATAAATCCAATAGGTGTTCTTATCCCTCTCCACTCTGTGCAAAGCTATAAAAAAGTTGTGTTTATTTTAAACTTTAAATCATGTCGAAGCCTGAGGTCCAACTAGACAGCCAGCAACCAGATTTTACAGAAAGAACATGACTAGTCTTCCTTGGCAAAGATTTATTTTTAATATCCCAAGCCATGCTGCATTTCTAAATGTCATTACACTGTGTCTATTTGTGACAACATACCTCTCCATATTAAGACCTTCTCTGCAAGCACTAGATAAGACAGCAGTAAGAGCAATAATGGATGGTGTAAACAGCAAGCAAGCATCAGTCAGAGCAACTCGATTCAAGAAGTCATCGGCCATTTTCCGCAACTTCTCGGGATTACCTAGCAAAGGATATCGCGTCTAAAAGGAAAAAGTACATCTTATTTCTATTATACATTCAACACTTGTAATGGACTAGAATGCCTTCATATTCTTTAGGTCATAGCTGCCAACTATTACATTTTGATTTATTGGTTGGGTTTATTTCACTACAAATCTTAAGTCTTTCCATAAGGCTACGTTCACATGTGGGCGTAGCGGATCGCAGGCAGAATCACCGCGATTCTGCCCGCGATCTGGAAATCAATGCAAATCGCGTGACGCATGTGCGTTGCCCGCGATTTGCAATGGCACCCCAAATGCTGTGCGATGTTGACGCTATTTCCGCCTGCCGAATCGCGGTAACATCGCGCAAACAAAATCGCGGGACGCATGACGCCCCAAAGAAGCTCTTGTACCTTTTTTGGGCGCCATGCGTCCCGCGATTTTGTTTGCGCAATGTTACCCCGATTCGGCAGGCGGAAATAGCGTCAACATCGCACAGCGTTTGGGGTGCCATTGCAAATCACGGGCAACGCACATACGGATCGCGGACAGAATGTGAACGTAGCCTTAACGCATTTCACACTGTACGGTTATCAAATCCTGCTTTCAAGTAATATTGTTTCAACAAAAAGAATCACATGACCCCTTTGAAAACACATCCCTACATCCAGTTCCTATTTGTATACATGTAACTAAGCATATGTCTATGCCAACAATATACCCTCACCAGACACTTTATTAGGTACACCTTGTTAGTTGCAATATTTTATGTCACACTGTATTTGCGCAGCGGCTTTTACAAAAGCACATTTTTTGGAAAAAAACCACTTTTTTGAATAAAAACACCAAAAAAAAAAAAAAAGAACAGTAAAGTTAGCCCAATTTTTTCATATAAATGTGAAAGCTGATGTTACGCCGAGTAAAAAGATACCCAACATGCCATGTTTTAAAATTGCGCATGCTCGTGGAATGGCAACACCATTCACCTCTCGCCGCCTATAAAAGTAATCCCATGGCGAATCCGCCGCCGGAACCACTTTTATTAGATGCCAAATCGCGCACAATTTAAAATGATACCAGGGCTATGGCAGCAAGCTGCTGCCATACCCCCGGTATTTAACATCAAAATATTGACATGTATATACTGTGGGCACTCCGGAAGCGGTTAAACGATGCTCAATTGGTACTAAGGGGCCCAAAGTGTGCCAAGAAAAGGGGTTCCCCCACCACTAGCCTGAACCGTTGATATAAGGCAGGATGGATTTATGCTTTCATGATGTTCACGCCAAATTCTGACCCTACCATCTGAATGTCGCAGCTGAAATCGAGACTCATCAAACCAGGCAACGTTTTTCCAATCTTGAGCCTGTGTGAATTGTAGCCTCAGATTCCTGTTCTTAGATGACAGGAGTGGCACCCAGTGTGGTCTTCTGCTGCTGTAGCCCATCCACTTCAAGAATCAATGTGTTGTTCGTTCAGAGAAGGTATTCTGAATTCCTTGGTTGTAATGACTGTTTGAGTTACTGTTGCCTTTCTTACATCAGTGTGCCCAACCAGTGTGTCCATTCTCCTGTGACATCATCAAGGCCTTTTCCTCCTCAAAACAGCTGCTCACTGGATATTTTCTCTTTTTCAGACCATTCTCTGTAAACCCTAGAGATTGTGGTGTGTGAAAATCCCAATAGATCAGTAGTTTAAGATACTCAGACCAGCCCATGCCCTTCTCCATTCTGATGCTCAGTTTGAACTTCAGCAAGTCCTCTTCACCAGGTCTAGATGCCTAAATGCAAATGCTGCCATGTGATTGGCTGATTAGCAATTTGTGTTACCAAGCAATTGAACATGTGTACCAAATAAAGTGGCCGGTATGTGTATATCACAGGACATTAGAAAAATGAACCACTTGACCACCAGGCCTTTTCTGGCACTTTTTTTTTTTTTGTTTTATACAAAATACATGTAACAGTCAAGTCAGTATTTTTTTGCTAAAAAAAATTATTCGATCCCTCAAACATTTTTCTGAAAGCAGTGGCCCTAGAGCATGCAATGGTGGGTGTTTTTTTTTGTTTGGGGTTTTAATGCAAAATAATAAAAATAATGTTATAATAATAATACATAACCCAATCTTTTGGTAAAATATATAAAAAGATAATGTTATGCAGAGTACATAGATACCAAACATGTCACACTGTAAAAGCCTTTACAGGTTACAACTGTAGATTTAAACAGGAGGTCTGATGCTAGAATTACTGCCAATGATCTGACGTTCGCGATGATACTCCACGTGTGTGGGATGATTGCTGTTTGCGCGCCTGCAGGACAGACGCATGCGAACATAGGGGAACTCAATATTGAACCCTACGGACTAAGACGCCATTAAAGTTCATGTGTGTGTGAAGCCAGGTGTCCCAATACTTTTGGTAATATATTGTGTGTATATACACTGCTCAAAAAAATGTAAGGAACACTTTGAAAACACATCAGATCTAAATGGGGAAAAATATAATGCTGGATATCTATACGGATATGGACTGGGTAATGTGTTAGGAATGAAAGGATGCCGCATCGTTTGATGGAAATGAAAACTATCAACCAACAGAGGACTGGATTAAAAGACATCCCTGAAAATCAAAGTGAAAAAATGATGCAGCAGGCTGGTCCATTTTCCAGAAATTTCATTGCAGCAACTCAAAATAGTAGTTTGAATGGCCCCCACATGCTTGTATGCATGCCTGACATTGTTGGGGCATGTGCCTAATGAGGACATATAGTGTCTTGGGGTATTTCGTCCCAGATCTGGGCTAGGGCATCACTGAGCTCCTGAACAGACTGAGGTGCAACCTGGCAGCGTCGGATGGACCGAAACAGAATAATGTCCCATAAGTGTTCTATTGGATTTAGGTCAGACGAGCGTGGGGAGATTGATATCAAATCTTCATCCTCCAGAAAATGGCTGCATATTCTTGCCACATGAGGCCAGGTATTGTTGTGCACCCAGGAGGAACCCAGGACCCACTGCACCAGCTTAGGGTCTGACAATGGGTCAAAGGAATTAATCCTGATACCTAAAGGCAGCCAGGGTGCCATTGGCTAGCCTGTAGAGGTCTGTGCGTCCCTCCATGGATATGCCTCCCCAGACCATCACTGACCCACCACCAAACCGGTCATGCTGAACGATATTACATGCAGCATAATGTTCTCGATGGCTTCTCCAGACCCTTTCACGTATGTTACATGTGCTCTGGCAGACCGGACCATTCTGGTGTTCAATGGCAAATGCCAATCGCGCTCCACGGTGCCAGGCAGTGAGCACAGGCATCAGAGGACATCAGGCCCTCGGGTCATCCTCGTGAAGTTGGTTTCTGATTGTTTAGTCAGAGACATTCACACCAGTGGCCTGCCTGAGGTCATTTTGTAGGACTCTGGCATTGCTCATCCTGTTCCTCCTCGGACAAAGTAGCAGATACTGGTCCTGCTAATGGGTTAAGAACCTTCTACGTCCCTGTCCAGCTCTCCTAGAGTAACTGCCTGTATCCCGGAAACTCCTCTATGTTCTTGAGACTGTGCTGGGAGACACAAGAAACCTTCTGGCAATGGCACGTATGGATGTGCCATCCTGGGGAGTTGGACTACCTGTACAACCTCTATAGAGTCCAGGTTTCGCCTCACACTACCAGTAGTGACACTGACCCCAGCCAAATGCAAAACTAGTAAAAAAAAAAAACAGTCAGAAAAGAAGAGTAAAAAAAAAAAAATATGTCAGTGGCCTCCACCTGTAAAACCATTCCTGTTTTGGAGGTCGTCTCATTGTTGCCCATCTAATGCAGCTGTTAATGTCATTAACACAAAGCAGCTGAAACTGAAGAACAACCCCCTCTGCTACCGATCTCAAGATCTATTTTTCTTTCACTCTGGTTCATATTTATAAAACTTACAACATACCAGTTTAAGACAGAGGAATATTGCTCTCCATAATACCTTTAAATCAATTAAATACCCTTCAAAAGGTCGGTAAGGGTTGTGCACTATTAGGTGGAAGTTCAGCTGTTGGATGAGCAGCAGTTCATATTCCAGAATCTGTTCTAGAATCTTCTCCTGGGCTGCAGGGTTTTCTGGGAGGTTACCAACAAACTGGACACTGGACACATTAAATTCATCTACTTTACAAGCTAAGAATGCACACGTTAGCCTTAAAGATAAAAAAAAAAGAAAAAAACAATAAGAGTAATAACAAACCAACACAGTAAAAACCTAAAAGTTGCTATACTGTTTTAAGAGGGAGGGCAAGAATAAGAAAGGAATGGTGTAAGCTCTGACGAGCAGGGCCCTCCGATTCCTTCTGTATTAAATTGTAACTGTACTGTCTGCCCTTGCATTGTAAAGTGCTTCACAAACTAAAATAACACTGGTGTGTCATAGTGACAACAAGCATTTACTTTCAACTTTTAATGTGCTGCATTGGTTACTGATGCTGGTCACCATTAATCCAAAACAGGGTGCACTCTATTGTGCAAAGATCCACCGCCTTCACACCTTGTGCAACGCATAGCGGTCGATGAGACCGCTCATCACAGCTGTGGACAATTAGTGAGGCAGTGGGGTTTAAAGCACCAGCTGCAGGAATATTTGTTTCCAAACATGCAGAACAGAAGTTAAAGTATATTAAACCCTCAGTTCTTTTAATCACTTTCAGCAGCATATTTAAAGGTCTCCATGCAATAACAAATGCTTAAAAGCTATCTATTGCCAGCCTTTCATAAATTGCTATCCCCGGCTTTCATGGCACTAAGTCATATGACCAAGTGCACAGACATTGGTCATGTGATCTCAGCTAATGAGCAGCATTATTGTTCATGCCAGCTGCTGACTAGCCACTACCTCTGCATTAGTTCCAATCCCCAAAGCCATTCTAGTTGAAATCAAAGGATTAATGCCCAAGCATTTTGTCATGGGACTGGATGACATGGAACTGTGGTTTGTGATTAAGTATTGCTTAACTTTAACATTTTAAAAGGGGACAAGATAGTTAAGATTTAAGGAACAATTAAAGTGGAAATCAACTTAATAATCTGACACTCGTACAGTGTATGAAATGCAGGATCATCTTCAGAGGCCCCCCAAAGGCTTAAAAACGAAAACATTGGTTTTCATATGATCCAACTTTGATTTCAGTTGTGAGTACAGAGGTAAGGAAAAACAGTCTGCTTGGGGAAACAGATATGCAACAAGTAGTAGTTACATGGATTACCTAGACACCAGATTCAAAGGCTTACATTATTATTCGTGGATGATGTTCCATAACTGAATTATTCAGGTAAAATCGTTTGAAATACATACAAGCTGTGCCCTGAAAGAAAATAAACAGCCAATAATAAACAGGAAAACAAAGAAGATGCTAAATCTTTGTGTACTTAAATATCTATACAACTTGTAACTTGTTTAAAACACAAGAGGCCCGATTCATTATTCTATAAGGCCAGGGTTATTGGACCTAACAATCGTTCTTTTCAGGCACCTGTCTGTTAATTTCACCTCACATTGGCTGTCAGTGCTGCAAATAACCGTTGTCACGACAATGTTATAGCGGAGTGAATTATGCACAAAAATTAAGACTAAAATTTAAAGTTGTGCGACACCCTTTATGTAATCCTATAATAATAATTTGAAGGTTTTTTTTTTCATTTTAAAAAGTGTATGTAATCTTGAACAACAAATCTACAAACTTTTTGTCTGTTTTAAAGATAAGTTCAGCTATGGGAACATATTACATGTTCTGCCAGTCTTTAGTGTGGAACATGTAACATGTTCCCGTTTATGCAGCGGCATGGCGATCAGAGCTCTCACTGCGACAGCAGTACGGGAAAAGGTTTCCAGTACAAGCTGTCATTTTCTTAAAAATAGCTCCGTCCACACAGTCGCATCATCCATTCACAGAGTTATGTGAATGAATGAAGTACAACTACAGATAGCCTGTTCATCGAAAACTACAAGCTGTCGGCTTTTAGTTCTCAATGAACTACCATTGTGCTAATAAGTGCTGTGGTAGTTCATGAAGTATTCCTGTCGTGACGTGCGAGGTACGGGCAGACAGCTTACACTGACATTCTGCATTGCACCTGTGATCTGCTGATCGCTGGTGCAATGCTTTCCAGGCTTCAGAAAATAGAAAAAAAAAAAAAAAAATAGAAAAGAACAGTAAGTGCACATTTTTTAGACCCTAAATCTCTCCATAAACAGAACCTGTCACGGCCCATGCTGTCACAAGGGATGTTGTTCACCCCTTGTGATAGCAATAAATGTAGTAGATAAAAAAAAGGATAAAAAATAAATAAAAAAAAATAAAAAACAACAATTAAATTGCCCCTGTTCCACCGTGCTTATACGCAAATGCGAACGCATACATTACTCCCGCAAGCACATATAAATGATCAGCACACCACACGTGTGAGGTATTTTCGCCAACGTCAGAGCGAGAGCAATAATTCTAGCACCAGACCTCTTGTGCAACTCTAAAACCAGGCAGAGAAAAGAGCCAAGGGGTCAGCTGAGCGGAGGGAGCTGCTCTGATTTAGGTACAGATCTACATATTTTTTCTATAAGACAGACACAGGGATACTTATTGTTCTATTACAGAGGGGATTAGAGGGGAAAGGTCATAGAAGTGGCTTAGCAACCACTCTAAGAGCGTTTCAAACTTTCTATCTGCAGAATCTTTAAAGAAGGAACATATTCAGTGAGATGTAGAAGACAGATGGCAGGATCAACCACTTACTTGTGAACTCTTTTCTGCTGGATAGAGCTCAGTAACAAATTTGCAAGGAATGAAAATTCTTTCTGGAGTGATCCAATCGTCATAGGTTGTATGTTCTATCTTTTCATGAACACGGAATGTCTTTAAAGAGACTTTACAAGTCTCTTTGTACCCAAAGACTTTTGGGGGGGGGGGGGGGGGGAGGGGAGCAGCAGTGACCTTTACCACGCTAACACGTATGCTGTGTAAAGCTCCCAATCAATATAGTGATAACCCGGGGAAGAATAATCTTCCACAGCTTCCTCCAATACTGCCTCAATGTCCTCATCATTGCCTTCTGCGTCTGCCAAAGATCTAGGGTATTAAGGGATCTGACTTAGGTCGAGAAAGGGGAGTAGAAGAGGTGTGGCATTTTTGAGCCCTGGGCAAAGATGGCTGTATTAAAGCTGATTTTTTTTTTCCAAGGAATTGTGACATAGATGCAGAACATTCTGCTTTTAACAGGTAGGTCATTTGTTGCATGCTTATGACCATTCTGACCAATGAGAAGTGCATCTAAAGCTTCTACTTCCATTAATGTGACCCAGAAGAAAGAAGGGCTTCTCACTGGTCAGCTTGGTCATGTGATCGAGTTGACCAAAGAGTGCTTGCCATTGCAAGCGTTAGGATGGTACTTAATCTTGGGCTGTGTATTGTGATGTTTAGGGCACTACATCGACAGCACGGGGCAATATGGCCACTTTGTGCAGCAGGGTCCTGAGGGGTGGCCAAGATATCTAGGCTTAGTTCACCTTTTCATTTTTTATGAACACGTGAACCATAGCTTTAACAGCACTTTTTTGGCAGTAGTTTCCATTAGAACTACCTTCACTTAATTCAGGCCAGTTTTTGCAGGAGGTAGCCTAGTACTCAGAGTGGAGCATCTCTGTGCTTGGAAGCTGCCATGTATATGCCAGCTTCCTGCACAGTGCTGTATCCTTGGCCCAATTAAGGGGTCGGCCAAGAAATTCCCGGAGGAAAACTGAAGGTATACAAAGGGTCCAGGGATAATGGTGATGTTATTATCCAAAATTGCCCATTGTAGTAAAACTACTTGTACCTGGGTGGGCGGAGCTTTACAAGGAAGTGAGAAACTAGTTCCCCTTGATGTCCACTTAACTTTACACTTACAGCACACAGCATTGGGCAGATTTAAAAGCTGCTATTGGACTGAAAAGAGGCTATGGATCTGCCCACTGCCATGTGCTGTCAATCAAAAGTAAAGCAGACCTGATGGGGAACTAGTCTCCTAATTCCCTTTAGACTCTGCCCATCCCAGTATAAAACTACTCAGCCACGAGTAGGTCAGTGTGAGGCATAATAAAGAGCATAGCGGCTGGGAAGTGAGTGAATGCTCAGAGGAAAGTGTCCAGCGTGGAGTGCGAGTACCAACAGAATCATGTACCCGTCTGTGACAAGTACATGAATCGAGTGCAAGCACCATCACTTTCAGAGCTACTCCCCAATGGAATTCTAAAGGGTATCTACGACACCCTATGTGAATTCTCTGGATAATGTTTTGGGGGTTATATGTATTCTTTGGGCCAGAAATGTGCATTTTAGCATGTGTGTAAAGAAAAAAATAAATAAAAAAAAAAAAGGGTCTGGCAGCGAAGGGTTAAGGCATAAAAAACAAAAAAATGTGTATGTATTGCAAAGGTTTTTTGCTTTTGTATAATTATGCTCTTGCATAATACCCAGTTCTGCTTTAGAGCAATTTTTGGCCATAAAATGACCTAAAACTAGAAAACTATATATTTTCTAAAAGCAGAGGCCCTGTAGAATAAAAAAAGATAGTAAAAATACATCTAAATGGATTTATATAATAATAAAATGTATTTTAGTGCACACAAAGACCTCATTGTACACTGCAACTACTAAACAGACATTTAGGAGCAGTTGGGCATTTTTTCAGCAGCCCCTGAACTTTCCATAATGTTATCTTATGCCTACATGTTCACTCACTCATGTATTTATTTTAGTTTAGAGGCAGTTGAGGTTACTGGCATTTTTTTTTTTAAAGCAGAAAAACCACGTTAAGGACTATCGTTTATGGGCATTTCAAACACCAAATGCTTGTAAACGCAGTAACCCACGTTTATGCTCGTTTGCGTTTATAAGCGTTTTTAAAGGGGGAAAACATTTCTGATTTTTTAAAACATATAAAAAAAATGTAGAAAAAACACAATTTAACCACATGCTGTTGCCCGCATCAATGGATTAGTCCAGGAGAGATGAACTCTGGACCTCTCATAAAATTTTCTAAGTCTTCAGGAGCCTAAGCAACAGCAAGATCAGGAGCATTTCCTCACACATGCTCATGATGGGATCCATAGTGAAAACACAAAAAATAAGACAGCAATCTTCAAGCACACTGCTCTCTCTTCTCACAGAATGACTGAATTACTGAAATAGTTAATAGTTTACATTTTTTTCCATGCATTGTGGGCATTTGAGAGGGTATCATGAAGTTATCTTTAAAAACCCTTCTAACCTCAAATGCTCATAACTGCTGCTACAATCGCATAAACTCAGTATGTATAAGCTGTAAAACAGACGTTTTTTTACCGTCGGTTTCCAGCGTTTAGAAAAGGTTTTCAACTGCTCTGTGTACATGAGCCCAAACGCAATACAATACCCAATTTTTTGGTAACATATAAAATATGGGATTGCTCCAAGAAAATAGATACCAAACATGTGAAGAATTAAAATTGCATGCACCCATGAGATCATGAAACTATGGTATTAAAAAAAAATCTCCATTAGGTGAGAATTTAAAACCCTTTACTACTCTTCAGTTTAACATAGACTAATACCTGAAGTTTAGCAAAAACGACCAGACTGGCAACAAACTGAAGCTACACTGAATGAAGGGTGCGTGACCCTTACGCACCATAAACCATAGGTATTTGAAATTTAACTTTATTCTTTCCTATAAAACGTTGTCTGGACTGTATATATGTACAAAAAGGGAGGGTGGGTTTATTGGTTGGCCAATAGTGTACTAATGATTGAGGACACACAATGATGAATAATCAAGCTGAAAGAGAAGATAGATAAAGAGAAAAGTGAAAATATTACTCTCTCCTATGGAGTCTCAAATTGTGCCTGTCTAGACAAGATGGTCTAACAGTGGTTCCCAACTCCGGTCCTCCGGACCCACTAACAGGCCAGGTTTGCAAGCGAACTGAAATATATCACAGATGATATAATTTGCTGCTCAGTGATTGCAGTACTCTAGTCTGCATCTCCCCAAGGTAATACTTCAAGTCTGGCCTGTTAGTGGTTCCTGAGGACTGGAGTTGAGACCCACTGGTCTATAAGGATTTATGTAGCCGCACACCACAGATTATGCTTGCTCCTCTTACTCATCAAGTCAATCTAAAAGCTGTAAGGCGCTCCATCTCTGGCTCATTTCTATCCTAAATATCTTCTCTTATAGCAAAGCTATCCACTGGAGCTAGTACCTGTGTGTTCACTGCTCACAAAGATAAATGGCGGTCTGACATTTGAGAGCTAGAAAGAAAGAGCCTTACAGCTTTCTAGTGGTGTCTAGACAGGCATAAATTGAGACTCCATAGGAGAGAGTAATTGTTTTCACTTTTCTCATTATCTATCTTCTCTTTCGGATTTATTATTCATCATTGTGTGTCCTCAATCATTAGTACACTATTGGCCAACTAATAAACCCACCCTCCCTTTTTGTACATATATACAGTCCAGACAATGTTTTATAGGAATGAATTAAAAGTTATATTTCAAATACCTATGGTTTATGGTGCATAAGGGAAACGCGCCCTTTGTTCAGTGTAGCTTTACTCTTCAGTTTAGAGGTAACTGAGCTATTGTGCAAGAATTATCTTTCTCACGCTGACATTTGGGGCAATATCTCACATGTGGTGCAATTGTGCTTTACATACAAGTGCGCACTCTGTGTGTGCATCTGCATTTGTGGATTCGTGCAGGGCAACATGGGGTATGTTATTTAATTTTTTTTTTTTGGGTGGCAATTAATTTAATTATATTTCAAACTTGTTTGCTTTCACAAGCTGTGATAGCATTGGGCAGGTGACAGGTACTCTTTATGGGGACATCGGGGGTCTACCGCCCCTGCTCTCCAAAGCAAATAACCAAGCACAGATTTGGTCTGTTAGCTGCCGCACAGCTCTGAAACCAGAAGTGACTAAACTATTGACGCTCCTTGTTTCACTCCATGCAGAGGAGATTAAGAAAAAGATGTTCCTCTGTCTCCTTCCGCTTCCCATTTCTGAAGCTGTTTGCGGTCCAGGGCTCCCAGCAAAGAGGGTAAAGCCCCGTACACACGTAGCGATCGTCGGCCGAACGATCGGCCGTCTTTTGTCCAGGGCTGTCCTGTCCACTGAAAAGTGCAAAAGACTGCACACGAATTTTGTCGGCCAACAACAGCCGACTGCAGAAGTGATGTCATGTGATGGTTAACTTTCCGTGTGTTTTTTCTTCTCTGAGCATGCCCAGTCTTGCAAATCTGCTGATTGTCGGCCGAATTCTGTACTGACTGGCGAACAATCGGCCGTTCTGGTGTGGGCCAACAAAAATTTTAATGCCTGCACGACAGATTCTGTTCGGCCGAAAATGCGCTGTCGGCTGTCGGAAGCATCATACTAACAAGCCGACAATCGGTACGTGTGTATGGGGGTTAAAGCTGGATACACACTATACAACTTTTGTTGGTAGATTTCCTTTAGATTTACCTTCAACTATGTAGTGCAAGGGCCTGCCTGATTGCATACTAATTGAAAGTGTTTAGGTTTGATCTCATATTATATGGTCTTGGTAAATCTAAAGGAAAAAAATCTAAAGAAAATTGTATAGTGTGTATCCAGCTTAATGGGCCATACACACTAAGATTTTCTGAAGACTTTTTCCTTTAGACTTACCAAAACCATATAATATGAGGTCAAACCTAAACACTTTCAATTTGTATGCAATCTGGCAGGCCCTTGCACTACATAGAAAAGGTAAATCTGAAGGAAAAAGTCTTCAGAAAATCTTATAGTGTGTATGGCCCTTTAGAGTGGGAGAGTCCAGGAACTCCACCACCAGTACTGTGAAAGTGATAACTTTCACTCTATGGCTCCTTTCACACGGCCGCTCCGTGTGAAAGGTCCGCTGCGGGACTTTTTTTTTTTTTTTACCACGGAGCGGATGACATTTCTGTCATCCGCTCCGTGTGCCCGCATATCATCCCATCCGTTTGCGGATGATATGCGGACATAATGTATGTCTATGGCACTGCGGGTGTCAGCGGATGACACCGCTGACACCCGATTTTCCTTCCTTTCCGTGTTTTACACGGAAGAAAAAATGGGTTCTGTTCCATTTGTAAAAACGGAACAGAACTGAATGGAGGAAAATCGGGTGTCAGCGGGTGGTATTCCGCTGACACCCGCAGTGCCATTCACTTACATTATGTCCGCAAATCATCCGCAAACGGATTGGATGATTTGCGGACACACGGAGCGGCCGTGTGAAAGGAGCCTATATCAAGAGAGCCAGCTGAAAAAAATTAGGCACAAATTTGTGTTTAACCCTTCACTCTCTGGATATGCATACCATGTCAGAAGAGTTGAAGTGATTAAATAAATTGACAACATACAGCCGAATAATAAAGTTTGCCTGTGCCTAGGGCTACAATTATAAGCATATCTATTATAAAACCTACAAGTTCAATTACTATTACTTACCAAGACAGATTTAGGCATTGTGGGTTTGAAAGCATTGCAGAAATCCACCAACTTCTTCTCATAGTATTTGCAGATGATCCCCTCTTCTTGAGGCTCCACATTAAATATCTCACCCAAGTGTGCCTGTGAGAGACATTTTACATTTACATTTGGTTGATGTATACAGTACACGTTTGCAAAACCTCACATAGATGTCACGACTTTCTTTCACAGTCGATAACAGTAAACAAGACAAATAGTGAGTGTAGATCTCCCTAACTGGGCAGACAGCAAAAAAAAAAAAAACTTCTAAAAACTCTCTCCACTCTATGTAAAACTAGAAAAAAAAAACTGTTTTGCCTTTAGGTATATCTTAAGAACAAAATAAAAACATGCACATATTTTTGCAGGAAAGAAAATGTGCATTTATTATTTTTTTTTACAGAAGCCTACAAACTAGGGATCGACTGATTATTGGCAATGGCGATATATTGGGGGCCGATATGCACTTTCCCCGATATATCAGAATCGGCCCCTGAAGTTACCGATATCGCCAATATTTCTGGAAAAGTGCTGTACCGGAGTGATGCCTGCAGCTAGAGGCATCACCCCGGTACCGGCGTCCATAGCCGACGGTCGGCTGTCTTGTAATGACAACCGATGCAACTGAGAAGCTGCTCAGCTGTCATTATAAGGAGCGGGCGGGGACGTCCCCCCCCCCCCCTCTTGCCGCCTTCCACGGCTTGCCCGGGTCTCCCGTCCCACCGGGAGACCCGGGCATCCTACCTGCACAGCCGCCAAAGAGAAGACCCGATCAAAGCCGCATTCGGCTCTGATCGGGTCTCCATGTAAAAAACCCGGAAGTGGTACTCGGCGGCAAATTAAAAAAAATGCGAGCATTCAAAAACAGCCAAACTTGGCGTTTTGAATGCTTTTAAGTGCAGAGGAGGGGTTTGGGGTCTTTTAGACCCCCAGATGCCTCCAAAACAGTACCTGTGAAAAAAAAAAGATAAATGTCCAAAAATATTGGCCGATACAGATATTCGATGACCAAAATATCGGTATTGGTATCGGCACTAAAAAAACGATATTGGTCGATCACTACTACAAACCATTGCATCAATGATCAGTGAATCACGGGTGTAATATCAGCCTTCCTCCAGCTCTCCGTCGATACCTCTGAATGAGCTTTCAGTAGGAAAGCTGTGGACAATGGACAACACGGGTGGTGATTACAAAACTCATGAGTGGAGTGTGGAGGTGTGGAGGAGACTATGAACCATTTCTTGCTTCAGTGCCCCTTCAATATAGAAGTCTGTAAGGGGGTGGGTGGGGCTCTGGGTATCCCTTTCCTTTCCCGCTTAAGTTATGCGGAGTGGTCGTATGGGTGTTTTGAGACACATCGGAATTTTGATTTCGAGACACTTTTTCTAGTTAGCTTAATAGTCCGTTACTTCACATGGAATGCACGGTGTCAGGTTTCCACTCGGAAAAAAGTAATTCCTGTCGAGATGGTGGTGCACAACATTCTGGGTGAGGTTGGGAAGATTCAGGTTCTTGAGAAGGACAGGTGGCAGCCGGGAGCCTGGGCAAAGGCATGGAGGAATGTCAGGTCCCCGTAGCTGCTGTCTGTCAGTCTCTGGGTGTGCGGCTTTTCTATCTGTCCTTTCACGTCCCCTATATTTTTATAATATTGAATTTTTGAAAAAAGGCTGCATGCATGGGATAAATGTGTAATAGTTTCTTAGCCTGAGGGTGTGTTTAGGTGGAGGTTAGGGCTTTGTTGAGTTTAGTCATGATAGTAACAATTTTCTGTTTCTATGCTGAAGTAAGCTATTTTTGTTTATATATTTATTTAATTTTGTATATACCGTATGTAAATATGTTTGTATTATGCTTGTGAGATTTTTAATAAACAAAAATTTACAAAACTCATGTACCATTGATAACTACAAGTCTATCTCTTGCAGTGGAAGACAGAACTTGTAATTGATTTAGTCACAGAATGAATAAACTCCAAGTCTATTCACAATAGAGCTGCACGATTCTGGCCAAAATGAGAATCACGATTTTTTAGCTTGGAATAAAGATCACGATTCTCTCACGATTCTCTGTGTAACAAAAAAAAATTGGGATAACTTTACTGTTACGTTTTTTTTTTATTCATTAAAGTCTATTAATTGCGTTTGAAAGACTGCTGTGCAAATACAGTGTGACATAAAATATTACAACAATCGCCATTTTATTCTGTAGGGTCTCTGCTAAAAAAAATATAGTAGACCCCTACCGAGGAAGTCAAAGGAGCATTACGCTCGACGTAACGCGTATAGGGGGACGGAGCGTGCGTGGCCGACGCAGAGTCTCTCTCTGGTAACAGATCGCTGACATCGCTTATACAGCAGGCACGGCTGAGTGCCCAACAAATGTGAGTTGATCTGCCTTTCTCTAATAAAGCACACCCTTATTAGTAAGCAGAGAGCACTAGATTTCTTCATCTGTTTTTTATATGTCCCGGGATCCCTCGAGGTGCAATACAGTGTGGCTCTTTCCTGGAAGTCTGATCCATGATACATGTGATTGCTGGCCCGTTTGGGTCCTTTAGGAAGGTGAGAGGCTAATTCACCTGGTGGAGGGATTCACTAATTTACAACTTGTTTTCATCACTGGATTTTCTTCAATTGGATACGGGGACACTCTTCATATCACTATATTGGAAGCACACACATTGCTATGTGCCTTATGAACTGGATATGATTTATTGTATTTAAAGTCATCACTTTTTTATTATATTTCTGGCGCATCACATTTTGGTAGGATTTATAGTTTATTGTGATTTGTGAAACACGATTGGTGTATGCTGCCGGATACCACTTATATACTTTCACACACCTGATTTATGCACAGTGAATTGAGGTTGAGTTATTTTATCACATATATTGGGTTTGCGCTGATAGTTTTTTTGTATTTCATGTGACAATGGTCTGTCCCTGTCTCCCTAACCTAATGCTCTCCTGCTTGGAAATCCTGCCACCTGCACCCTGATTGAGGCTGCAAGCAGCCATGCTCATTACGTAAGCATAGTCTAACATTGTTGCCATACAGAAAACCCATCCGGCACTGACATGCAGATGACACTGGACTGAGTGCATATAGACCGGAAGTGGCTGCAAAGAGGATGCTGGGTATCAGCGATACTGAGATGCAAAAACCTGAGTGTCTCGTAACAACGCTGAATCATGATCTACTTTATTGTCACTGGATTGCTTAGCAACATACATGTTACACTATAAATATGGGTGTAACATGTAAGAAGATGTTGTTAAAGCTGGGGATAGCCTTTTACTGCCATGAATATATGTAGTACGTCGTTGGTGACAGGACGTTTTACACATGATTACAGAGCCTGCAGTCGCTGGGAGTGTATGTAAGACTGACGCGCTGACTATCATACGAAAGAGATCCGGTGCCTGTGGAGTCGTCATATTGAATCCACACACCCTGATAACTGCCGGTGTTCCAACACCTCCCCGTGTGAGCTTCCACCCTGTTTCCAGGGCTCTGCATACCAGACTCAAGACTTGTAGAACAGGTGCCACTGGGTAGAGGGGAGAAAGATCAGCGAACATATATTCGCCGAACTCCTCTTGCTGCTAATGACCCGGAAGGGACTTTCGTGTTCTGGTATCACTGTCTACAGTCAGTTTTGATGGGACAGGAACTAATGGAATGTGATCTGAACTCCAATATTTTCACTGGAGGAAAAGTGAGACATCATGATTCTTTTTTAAAGGATAAGTCCAGTCAAAAACGAACGCTAAAACTGCTCTTTGCCACATTCTAAGACTATTCTATCTAACCCTGTAAAGCAAAAATCACTGTACTTAACTTTTCTATACCCAATCCAGTCCAGTCCCATGCTGATCTGTCAGCGTGGAGGCAGCTGCAGGAGAGGCACTATACAACGGAAGCCCCATAGTAAGTCTATGGGTGACGTCACTTCCCACTTCCTGGAATGACAGCAGTAACTCTAGACCCATTGTTCACAGTTAAAGCAGAGTTCCACCCAAAAACAGAAGCTCCGCTTTACTGCTTCCTCCCCAAACAGGTACCCGCTCCCACTTCCGTGTAAAGGCGCCACGGCAACTTACGTCATTTGCAGCCCCGCCTTCTGGGAGACACACACAGGTCCCAGAAGGGGACACAGCGGGACCATTCAGAAAGGCTTCACGTCCCGTTTCCCTTAGTAAGGATGCCGGCGCCTGCACCCGGAGCCGATGGTTAGGTCAGCTTTGGGTGCTGACATCACAGGCTCCCTGGACAGGTAAGTGTCCTTATATTAAATGTCAGCAGCTACAGTATTTGTAGCTGCTGACTTAAGTTTTACCACCCCCCCCCCCCCCCCAGACTGGAACTCCGCTTTAACTCAAATCTGATTGATGACCTGTAGAGACTTAAACTTTTGCTGCAAGAGCTGGGTTTTTTTTTTTTTTTTGCACACATGCTTAAAAATACATTTTAGGCCTGAAGAATACATAACCCAAATAACAAATAACACACACCACACACACACACACACACACACACACACACACACACACACCCTAGAGAATAAAATAGTTGTAGCCCTAAAATTTACTTTAGTATATTTTTTGCTGAAATGTTGCATTTCACAAACAGTTTTTTCAATACTATATGATGTAAAAAAATTGGAACTAGCACTATTTTCAGGGTGAATTTGATTGAACTCAAGTCGATGTAAATCACTAGTAAAAGGGCTTGATTTAAAGGAGTTGTAAAGTCTCAGGGTTTTTCACCTAAATGCATTGTATGCATTAGGATGAAAAACCTTTGGTGCTGCAGCTGTCCCCCAGACCCCCCCCCCCTTATTCTTACCCGAACCCGATCTTTCCAGCCATTGGCTCACGCTGCTGTCAATCATATCCAGTGACGGATCAGGGGCAGGGCCAAGTCCTGCGGTCTGTGTCAATGGACACATCAGTGGGACTCGTGAGCGTGCCCGCATGGATGCCCCAATGGAAAGCGGCTCTTTGTGGGGGGCACCCGATGAAGAAGAGGCAGGAGCATCGCCGGGGCACCCCAGAAGAGGAGGAGCAGGGCTGCTCTGTGCAAAATCCTTGCATGTTTGTTTTTTTGAAAAAAAAAAAAAAGAAAATGAACCTTTACAATCACTTTATATCAACTTGATTTAAATCATAATTTTTAAAGAGCAACTGTCATCTCTGTCCAAAGGCTGTTCCTCCTCTGACCCACTGTTGACTAACCCACAGTCCCAGGCACTTTAATGGGGCAGCTGATGATGTGGCATTGACACAAAATGGGTGCTTGAAGTGGCAGCAGCAGGTCAGTGGATGACCACGAACAGGCGCTGCCATAAAAGATCTGAAATGACAGGTGCTCTTTAACTTTAAGAGACCAATTCTTGCTAGTAGTTAGTGTGAAATGCAGGGCATGTTATCGCATTGGATTCATTGTATGAGTTTACCAAAAATGTAAATATTGCAGAATATACAGCCTCATGCCACATAACGAAGCTCCATTTCATGCTTTATAAATAAAGTCAGTTATTAATGTATCTGAAATAGAAAACTCTCTTTAGATAGATTTTTGGGGGATTTTTAGCAAATTAACTTTAATGAAATCCTTTTGGAGTAAAAAAATTGGATTTAAATAATAATAAAAAAAAAAAGTTATCCACAATATTTTATTCTCTAGGGCAGTGATGGCCGAACCTTGGCACCCCAGATGTTTTGGAACTACATTTCCCATGATGCTCATGCCTTCTGCAGTGTAGTTGAGCATCATTGGAAATATAGTTACAAAACATCTGGGGTGCCAAGGTTCCCCATCACTGCTCTAGGGTGTCTGCTTTAAGAAAATATAGAACGCTTGAGGGTTTTACATAATCATCAGGTCAAAAATTATTTTTTTAAACGTGTGCAAAAAAAAAAAAAAAAAACAACAGCGGGACGCTTATAAATGTACCTTGGTAAACGAGGGGTTAAAGCAGCATGTCTAAACCAAAGAAAATACATATTTACAAAAAAGCGCACACATGCAAAAAAAATGACTGTCAAATATAAAGGCAATCAATGAATGAATAAAAATGGGGATTTGGTCCCACCATATAGCCATATCGTGCTCAAGCCCACCACTATGTCAAAGTACCCCATAATCAGTGGGTCCTACACTATCCATAAAAAGAAGGATGAATCCAGCTTCTCAAACCATTGGAGATACTAACTCCTTGCTGGGAAAGATGTGCGACTGCACTATGAGGGACTCCTCCTATATCTGCCAGGCAATGGACACTGATAGAGTACAGGTGTCTCAACCCCAGAGTCTGGTCAGACCGAATACATTACTGGCAGATATAGGAGGAGTCCCTCATAGTGCACTCGCACATCTCTCCCAGCAAGGAGTTAGTAGCTCCAATGGTTAGAGAGGCTGGATTCATCCTTCATTTTATGGATAGTGTAGAACCCACTGATAATGGGGTACTTTGACATAGTGGTGGGCTTGAGCACGATATGGCCATATGGTGGGACTAAATCCCCATTTTTATTCATTCATTGATTGCCTTTATATTTGACAGTCATTTTTTTTGCATGTGTGTGCTTTTTTGTAAATATGTATGTCTCTTGGTCTAGCAGCACCAGCCTTAGAAATGCATGTCCAGGGTGTGCTCCCCCAGCTCCTTTTTGTTTGTAAACCAAAGAACAAACATTTCAAATATTGCTGCGGCTGCATTGGTTTCCTTTTTTTGTTGTTCAGGCTGAACACATTTTCTGCAAGCACAAAAAAAAAATAGCTGGTGATCCTGCCAGAAACCTTACGACCTACATTGTCAGATTTCCCATGTAACATTTGTGAGCTATAAAACCCCTCCTTCCCCTATGTAATGAAGTGGGGGAGGTGTTTGTAGTGCAATCAGGGAAGTAGCCTAGGGTGACACACTGCTCCCTCCCTCCTCCATAGACAGTACAGGGAGTGAGGACACAATAAATGGGATTAGAGAAGAGATGGTGCAGCCAGCACATCGAAGGACTGCTGAGCTGTACTACATGAAATGTGGGATCCTGTCCTTCGCTACACCGGATACTGCCTGCCATCTATTCCATTGCTTCTCTGCACCTTCCAAGCTGCTATTCCATGACAGTCCCTATAAGGAGAGTAGAAATGCCCCCAGAAAACCTCTAGAGAAGTAATACTGCATGCTGTGTGAGGCTCTCCGTCTAATACCACACAGAAGGCAGCCTGACTGAGCAGACACCCCACTCCTTACCAGCCCCGTCCCTCGTATTCGGGCCCGACACCGACTATTGGTCTGTGTCCGGAGCCGCTCTATGTCCTCCTCACTGGGGAAGGTCCAATGTTTCTTCTGGGTGCTGTTATGATACATTTTCCTCTCACACAACGGCGCTGCTGGCGCGGACAATATACGTCACCGAGATGTCAGAGGGTGCCGAGCGCCACCACGTGGTGTGTGTCAGGAACTGTGCTGGGGATTGGTGCTTCTGTGAGGAGAGAGATAAATTTCACCAGGAGGACGTGTCTTCTCATTCCATTTATAGGTGGGGTGGGGAAAAGCGACATCATATCTTCAGGGGCTGTGTGTGGCAAAGGAGGGGAGAGCAGTGCTAGACCAACAAGACATGGCTTCTCCATCCCTTATCCCTTCATACTAGGTGTATGGCAGAGGAGAGGAGGAATATGTCTTCTCCATCCCTTATCTCTTCATATTGGGTGTATGGCAGAGGAGAGGAGGAATATGTCTTCTCCATCCCTTATCTCTTCATATTGGGTGTATGGCAGAGGAGAGGAGGAATATGTCTTCTCCATCCCTTATCTCTTCATATTGGGTGTATGGCAGAGGAGAGGAGGAATATGTCTTCTCCATCCCTTATCTCTTCATATTGGGTGTATGGCAGAGGAGAGGAGGAATATGTCTTCTCCATCCCTTATCTCTTCATATTGGGTGTATGGCAGAGGAGAGGAGGAATATGTCTTCTCCATCCCTTATCTCTTCATATTGGGTGTATGGCAGAGGAGACTAAGGATAGGATACACCAGGAGGACATGTCTTCTCCATCCCTTCATACTGGGTGTATGGCAGAGGAGAGGAGGAATATGTCTTCTCCATTACTTATCCCTTCATACTAGGTGTATGGCAGAGGAGATGAGGAATATGTCTTCTCCATCCCTTCATACTGGGTGTATGGCAGAGGAGATGAGGAATATGTCTTCTCCATCCCTTCATACTGGGTGTATGGCAGAGGAGAGGAGGGATAGGATACACCAGGAGGACATGTCTTCTCCATCCCTTCATACTGGGTGTATGGCAGAGGAGAGGAGGGATAGGATACACCAGGAGGACATCTCTTCTCCATCCCTTCATACTGGGTGCATGGCAGAGGAGAGTAGGGATAGGATACACAAAGAGGACATGTCTTCTCCATCCCTTATCCCTTCATACTGGGTGTATGGCAGAGGAGAGGAGGAATATGTCTTCTCCATCCCTTCATACTGGGTGCATGACAGAGGAGAGGAGGAATATGTCTTCTCCATCCCTTCATACTGGGTGCATGACAGAGGAGAGGAGGAATGGGATACACCAGGAAGACATGTCTTCTCCATTCCTTCATACTGGGTGTATGTCAGAGGAGAGGAGGAATGAGATACACCAGGAGGACATATCTTCTCCATCCCTTCATATTGGGTGTATGGCAGAGGAGAGGAGGGATAGGATACACCAAGAGGACATGTCTTCTCCATCTCTTCATACTGGGTGTATGGCAGAGGAGAGGAGGAATGGGATACACCAGGAGGACCTGTCTTCTCCATCCCTTCATACTGGGTGTATGGCAGAGGAGAGGAGGGATAGGATACACCAGAAGGACATGTCTTCTCCATTCCTTCATACTGGGTGTATGGCAGAGGAGAGGAGGGATAGGATACACCAGGAGGACATGTCTTCTCCATCCCTTCATACTGGGTGTATGGCAGAGGAGAGGAGGAATGGGATACACCAGGAGGACATCTCTTCTCCATCCCTTCATACTGGGTGCATGGCAGAGGAGAGTAGGGATAGGATACACAAAGAGGACATGTCTTCTCCATCCCTTATCCCTTCATACTAGGTGTATGGCAGAGGAGAGGAGGGATAGAATACACCAAGAGGACATGTCTTCTCCATCCCTTCATACTGGGTGTATGGCAGAGGAGAGGAGGAATATGTCTTCTCCATCCCTTCATACTGGGTGTATGCCAGAGAAGAGGAGGAATGGGATACACCAGGAGGACATGTCTTCGCCATTCATTCATACTGGGTGCATGACAGAGGAGAGGAGGGATAGGATACACCAGGAGGACATTTCTTCTCCATTGCTTCATACTGGGTGTATGGCAGAGGAGAGGAGGAATGAGATACACCAGGAGGACATGTCTTCTTTATCCTTTCATACTGGGTGTATGGTAGAGTAGGGATAGGATACACAAAGAGGACATGTCTTCTCCATCCCTTCATACTGGGTGTATGGCAGAGGAGAGGAGGAATGTGATACACCAGGAGTACATGTCTTCTCCATTCATTCATACTGGGTGCATGACAGAGGAGAGGAGGAATGGGATACACCAGGAAGACATCTCTTCTCCATTCCTTCATACTGGGTGCATGACAGAGGAGAGGAGGAATGGGATACACCAGGAAGACATCTCTTCTCCATTCCTTCATACTGGGTGTATGGCAGAGGAGAGGAGGAATGGGATACATCAGGAGGACATGTCTTCTCCATCCCTTCATACTGGCTGTATGGCAGAGGAGAGGAGGGATAGGATACACCAGGAGGACATGTCTTCTCCATTCCTTCATACTGGGTGTATGGCAGAGGAGAGGAGGAATGTGATACACCAGGAGGACATATCTTCTCCATCCCTTCATATTGGGTGTATGACAGAGGAGAGGAGGGATAGGATACACCAGGAGGACATGTCTTCTCCATTCCTTCATACTGGGTGTATGGCAGAGAAGAGGAGGGATAGGATACACCAGAAGAACATGTCTTCTCCATCCCTTCATATTGGGTGTATGGCAGAGAAGAGGAGGGATAGGATACACCAGGAGGACATCTCTTCTCCATCCCTTCATACTGGGTGTATGGCAAAGGAGAGGAGGAATGGGATACACCAGGAGGACATTTCTTCTCCATTGCTTCATACTGGGTGTATGGCAGAGGAGAGGAGGAATGAGATACACCAGGAGGACATGTCTTCGCCATTCATTCATACTGGGTGCATGACAGAGGAGAGGAGGGATAGGATACACCAAGAGGACATGTCTTCTCCATCTCTTCATACTGGGTGTATGGCAGAGGAGAGGAGGAATGGGATACACCAGGAGGACATGTCTTCTCCATCCCTTCATACTGGGTGTATGGCAGAGGAGAGGAGGGATAGGATACACCAGGAGGACATCTCTTCTCCATCCCTTCATACTGGGTGCATGGCAGAGGAGAGTAGGGATAGGATACACAAAGAGGACATGTCTTCTCCATCCCTTATCCCTTCATACTGGGTGTATGGCAGAGGAGAGGAGGAATATGTCTTCTCCATCCCTTCATACTGGGTGCATGACAGAGGAGAGGAGGAATGGGATACACCAGGAAGACATGTCTTCTCCATTCCTTCATACTGGGTGTATGTCAGAGGAGAGGAGGAATGAGATACACCAGGAGGACATATCTTCTCCATCCCTTCATATTGGGTGTATGGCAGAGGAGAGGAGGGATAGGATACACCAAGAGGACATGTCTTCTCCATCTCTTCATACTGGGTGTATGGCAGAGGAGAGGAGGAATGGGATACACCAGGAGGACCTGTCTTCTCCATCCCTTCATACTGGGTGTATGGCAGAGGAGAGGAGGGATAGGATACACCAGAAGGACATGTCTTCTCCATTCCTTCATACTGGGTGTATGGCAGAGGAGAGGAGGGATAGGATACACCAGGAGGACATGTCTTCTCCATCCCTTCATACTGGGTGTATGGCAGAGGAGAGGAGGAATGGGATACACCAGGAGGACATCTCTTCTCCATCCCTTCATACTGGGTGCATGGCAGAGGAGAGTAGGGATAGGATACACAAAGAGGACATGTCTTCTCCATCCCTTATCCCTTCATACTAGGTGTATGGCAGAGGAGAGGAGGGATAGAATACACCAAGAGGACATGTCTTCTCCATCCCTTCATACTGGGTGTATGGCAGAGGAGAGGAGGAATATGTCTTCTCCATCCCTTCATACTGGGTGTATGCCAGAGAAGAGGAGGAATGGGATACACCAGGAGGACATGTCTTCTCCATCCCTTCATACTGGGTGTATGGCAAAGGAGAGGAGGAATGGGATACACCAGGAGGACATTTCTTCTCCATTGCTTCATACTGGGTGTATGGCAGAGGAGAGGAGGAATGAGATACACCAGGAGGACATGTCTTCGCCATTCATTCATACTGGGTGCATGACAGAGGAGAGGAGGGATAGGATACACCAAGAGGACATGTCTTCTCCATCTCTTCATACTGGGTGTATGGCAGAGGAGAGGAGGAATGGGATACACCAGGAGGACATGTCTTCTCCATCCCTTCATACTGGGTGTATGGCAGAGGAGAGGAGGGATAGGATACACCAGGAGGACATGTCTTCTCCATCCCTTCATACTGGGTGTATGGCAGAGGAGAGGAGGAAAATGTCTTCTCCATCCCTTCATACTGGGTGTATGCCAGAGAAGAGGAGGAATGGGATACACCAGGAGGACATGTCTTCTCCATCCCTTCATACTGGGTGTATGGCAGAGGAGAGGAGGGATAGGATACACCAGGAGGACATGTCTTCTCCATCCCTTCATACTGGGTGTATGGCAGAGGAGAGGAGGGATAGGATACACCAGGAGGACATGTCTTCTCCATTCCTTCATACTGGGTGTATGGCAGAGGAGAGGAGGGATAGGATACACCAGGAGGACATGTCTTCTCCATCCCTTCATACTGGGTGTATGGCAGAGGAGAGGAGGGATAGGATACACCAGGAGGACATGTCTTCTCCATCCCTTCATACTGGGTGTATGGCAGAGGAGAGGAGGGATAGGATACACCAGGAGGACATGTCTTCTCCATCCCTTCATACTGGGTGCATGGCAGAGGAGAGTAGGGATAGGATACACAAAGAGGACATGTCTTCTCCATTCCTTATCCCTTCATACTAGGTGTATGGCAGAGGAGAGGAGGGATAGAATACACCAAGATGACATGTCTTCTCCATCCCTTCATACTGGGTGTATGGCAGAGGAGAGGAGGAATATGTCTTCTCCATCCCTTCATACTGGGTGCATGACAGAGGAGAGGAGGAATGGGATACACCAGGAAGACATGTCTTCTCCATTCCTTCATACTGGGTGTATGTCAGAGGAGAGGAGGAATGAGATACACCAGGAGGACATATCTTCTCCATCCCTTCATATTGGGTGTATGGCAGAGGAGAGGAGGGATAGGATACACCAAGAGGACATGTCTTCTCCATCTCTTCATACTGGGTGTATGGCAGAGGAGAGGAGGAATGGGATACACCAGGAGGAAATGTCTTCTCCATCCCTTCATACTGGGTGTATGGCAGAGGAGAGGAGGGATAGGATACACCAGAAGGACATGTCTTCTCCATTCCTTCATACTGGGTGTATGGCAGAGGAGAGGAGGGATAGGATACACCAGGAGGACATGTCTTCTCCATCCCTTCATACTGGGTGTATGGCAGAGGAGAGGAGGAATGGGATACACCAGGAGGACATCTCTTCTCCATCCCTTCATACTGGGTGCATGGCAGAGGAGAGTAGGGATAGGATACACAAAGAGGACATGTCTTCTCCATCCCTTATCCCTTCATACTAGGTGTATGGCAGAGGAGAGGAGGGATAGAATACACCAAGAGGACATGTCTTCTCCATCCCTTCATACTGGGTGTATGGCAGAGGAGAGAAGGAATATGTCTTCTCCATCCCTTCATACTGGGCGTATGCCAGAGAAGAGGAGGAATGGGATACACCAGGAGGACATGTCTTCTCCATCCCTTCATACTGGGTGTATGGCAAAGGAGAGGAGGAATGGGATACACCAGGAGGACATTTCTTCTCCATTGCTTCATACTGGGTGTATGGCAGAGGAGAGGAGGAATGAGATACACCAGGAGGACATGTCTTCGCCATTCATTCATACTGGGTGCATGACAGAGGAGAGGAGGAATGGGATACACCAGGAAGACATCTCTTCTCCATTCCTTCATACTGGGTGTATGTCAGAGGAGAGGAGGAATGAGATACACCAGGAGGACATATCTTCTCCATCCCTTCATATTGGGTGTATGGCAGAGGAGAGGAGGGATAGGATACACCAAGAGGACATGTCTTCTCCATCTCTTCATACTGGGTGTATGGCAGAGGAGAGGAGGAATGGGATACACCAGGAGGACATGTCTTCTCCATCCCTTCATACTGGATGTATGGCAGAGGAGAGGAGGGATAGGATACACCAGGAGGACATGTCTTCTCCATTCCTTCATACTGGGTGTATGGCAGAGGAGAGGAGGGATAGGATACACCAGGAGGACATGTCTTCTCCATCTCTTCATACTGGGTGTATGGCAGAGGAGAGGAGGGATAGGATACACCAGGAGGGCACGTCTTCTCCATCCCTTCATACTGGGTGTATGGAAGAGGAGAGGAGGAAAATGTCTTCTCCATCCCTTCATACTGGGTGTATGGCAGAGGAGAGGAGGGATAGGATACACCAGGAGGACATGTCTTCTCCATCTCTTCATACTGGGTGTATGCCAGAGAAGAGGAGGAATGGGATACACCAGGAGGACATGTCTTCTCCATCCCTTCATACTGGGTGTATGGCAGAGGAGAGGAGGGATAGGATACACCAGGAGGACATGTCTTCTCCATCTCTTCATACTGGGTGTATGGCAGAGGAGAGGAGGAATGGGATACACCAGGAGGACATGTCTTCTCCATCCCTTCATACTGGGTGTATGGCAGAGGAGAGGAGGGATAGGATACACCAGAAGGACATGTCTTCTCCATTCCTTCATACTGGGTGTATGGCAGAGGAGAGGAGGGATAGGATACACCAGGAGGACATGTCTTCTCCATCCCTTCATACTGGGTGTATGGCAGAGGAGAGGAGGGATAGGATACACCAGGAGGACATGTCTTCTCCATCCCTTCATACTGGGTGTATGGCAGAGGAGAGGAGAGATAGGATACACCAAGAGGACATGTCTTCTCCATCCCTTCATACTGGGTGTATGGCAGAGGAGAGGAGGAAAATGTCTTCTCCATCCCTTCATACTGGGTGTATGCCAGAGAAGAGGAGGAATGGGATACACCAGGAGGACATGTCTTCTCCATCCCTTCATACTGGGTGTATGGCAGAGGAGAGAAGGAATGGGATACACCAGGAGGACATGTCTTCTTTATCCCTTCATACTGGGTGTATGGTAGAGTAGGGATAGGATACACAAAGAGGACATGTCTTCTCCATCCCTTCATCCTGGGTGTATGGCAGAGGAGAGGAGGAATGTGATACACCAGGAGTACATGTCTTCTCCATTCATTCATACTGGGTGCATGACAGAGGAGAGGAGGAATGGGATACACCAGGAAGACATCTCTTCTCCATTCCTTCATACTGGGTGCATGACAGAGGAGAGGAGGAATGGGATACACCAGGAAGACATCTCTTCTCCATTCCTTCATACTGGGTGTATGGCAGAGGAGAGGAGGAATGGGATACATCAGGAGGACATGTCTTCTCCATCCCTTCATACTGGCTGTATGGCAGAGGAGAGGAGGGATAGGATACACCAGGAGGACATGTCTTCTCCATTCCTTCATACTGGGTGTATGGCAGAGGAGAGGAGGAATGTGATACACCAGGAGGACATATCTTCTCCATCCCTTCATATTGGGTGTATGACAGAGGAGAGGAGGGATAGGATACACCAGGAGGACATGTCTTCTCCATTCCTTCATACTGGGTGTATGGCAGAGAAGAGGAGGGATAGGATACACCAGAAGAACATGTCTTCTCCATCCCTTCATATTGGGTGTATGGCAGAGAAGAGGAGGGATAGGATACACCAGGAGGACATCTCTTCTCCATCCCTTCATACTGGGTGTATGGCAGAGTAGAGGAGGAATGGGATACACCAGGAGGACATCTCTTCTCCATCCCTTCATACTGGGTGTATGGCAGAGGAGAGGAGGGATAGGATACACCAGGAGGACATGTCTTCTCCATCCCTTCATACTGGGTGTATGGCAGAGGAGAGGAGGGATAGGATACACCAGGAGGACATGTCTTCTCCATCCCTTCATACTGGATGCATGACAGAGGAGAGGAGGAATGGGATACACCTGGAAGACATGTCTTCTGGGATACACCAGGAGGACATATCTTCTCCATCCCTTCATACTGGGTGTATGGCAGAGGAGAGGAGGGATAGGATACACCAGGAGGACATGTCTTCTCCATTCCTTCATACTGGGTGTATGGCAGAGGAGAGGAGGGATAGGATACACCAGGAGGACATGTCTTCTCCATCCCTTCATACTGGGTGTATGGCAGAGGAGAGGAGGGATAGGATACACCAGGAGGACATGTCTTCTCCATCCCTTCATACTGGGTGTATGGCAGAGGAGAGGAGGGATAGGATACACCAGGAGGACATGTCTTCTCCATCCCTTCATACTGGGTGCATGGCAGAGGAGAGTAGGGATAGGATACACAAAGAGGACATGTCTTCTCCATTCCTTATCCCTTCATACTAGGTGTATGGCAGAGGAGAGGAGGGATAGAATACACCAAGATGACATGTCTTCTCCATCCCTTCATACTGGGTGTATGGCAGAGGAGAGGAGGAATATGTCTTCTCCATCCCTTCATACTGGGTGCATGACAGAGGAGAGGAGGAATGGGATACACCAGGAAGACATGTCTTCTCCATTCCTTCATACTGGGTGTATGTCAGAGGAGAGGAGGAATGAGATACACCAGGAGGACATATCTTCTCCATCCCTTCATATTGGGTGTATGGCAGAGGAGAGGAGGGATAGGATACACCAAGAGGACATGTCTTCTCCATCTCTTCATACTGGGTGTATGGCAGAGGAGAGGAGGAATGGGATACACCAGGAGGAAATGTCTTCTCCATCCCTTCATACTGGGTGTATGGCAGAGGAGAGGAGGGATAGGATACACCAGAAGGACATGTCTTCTCCATTCCTTCATACTGGGTGTATGGCAGAGGAGAGGAGGGATAGGATACACCAGGAGGACATGTCTTCTCCATCCCTTCATACTGGGTGTATGGCAGAGGAGAGGAGGAATGGGATACACCAGGAGGACATCTCTTCTCCATCCCTTCATACTGGGTGCATGGCAGAGGAGAGTAGGGATAGGATACACAAAGAGGACATGTCTTCTCCATCCCTTATCCCTTCATACTAGGTGTATGGCAGAGGAGAGGAGGGATAGAATACACCAAGAGGACATGTCTTCTCCATCCCTTCATACTGGGTGTATGGCAGAGGAGAGAAGGAATATGTCTTCTCCATCCCTTCATACTGGGCGTATGCCAGAGAAGAGGAGGAATGGGATACACCAGGAGGACATGTCTTCTCCATCCCTTCATACTGGGTGTATGGCAAAGGAGAGGAGGAATGGGATACACCAGGAGGACATTTCTTCTCCATTGCTTCATACTGGGTGTATGGCAGAGGAGAGGAGGAATGAGATACACCAGGAGGACATGTCTTCGCCATTCATTCATACTGGGTGCATGACAGAGGAGAGGAGGAATGGGATACACCAGGAAGACATCTCTTCTCCATTCCTTCATACTGGGTGTATGTCAGAGGAGAGGAGGAATGAGATACACCAGGAGGACATATCTTCTCCATCCCTTCATATTGGGTGTATGGCAGAGGAGAGGAGGGATAGGATACACCAAGAGGACATGTCTTCTCCATCTCTTCATACTGGGTGTATGGCAGAGGAGAGGAGGAATGGGATACACCAGGAGGACATGTCTTCTCCATCCCTTCATACTGGATGTATGGCAGAGGAGAGGAGGGATAGGATACACCAGGAGGACATGTCTTCTCCATTCCTTCATACTGGGTGTATGGCAGAGGAGAGGAGGGATAGGATACACCAGGAGGACATGTCTTCTCCATCTCTTCATACTGGGTGTATGGCAGAGGAGAGGAGGGATAGGATACACCAGGAGGGCACGTCTTCTCCATCCCTTCATACTGGGTGTATGGAAGAGGAGAGGAGGAAAATGTCTTCTCCATCCCTTCATACTGGGTGTATGGCAGAGGAGAGGAGGGATAGGATACACCAGGAGGACATGTCTTCTCCATCTCTTCATACTGGGTGTATGCCAGAGAAGAGGAGGAATGGGATACACCAGGAGGACATGTCTTCTCCATCCCTTCATACTGGGTGTATGGCAGAGGAGAGGAGGGATAGGATACACCAGGAGGACATGTCTTCTCCATCTCTTCATACTGGGTGTATGGCAGAGGAGAGGAGGAATGGGATACACCAGGAGGACATGTCTTCTCCATCCCTTCATACTGGGTGTATGGCAGAGGAGAGGAGGGATAGGATACACCAGAAGGACATGTCTTCTCCATTCCTTCATACTGGGTGTATGGCAGAGGAGAGGAGGGATAGGATACACCAGGAGGACATGTCTTCTCCATCCCTTCATACTGGGTGTATGGCAGAGGAGAGGAGGGATAGGATACACCAGGAGGACATGTCTTCTCCATCCCTTCATACTGGGTGTATGGCAGAGGAGAGGAGAGATAGGATACACCAAGAGGACATGTCTTCTCCATCTCTTCATACTGGGTGTATGGCAGAGGAGAGGAGGAAAATGTCTTCTCCATCCCTTCATACTGGGTGTATGCCAGAGAAGAGGAGGAATGGGATACACCAGGAGGACATGTCTTCTCCATCCCTTCATACTGGGTGTATGGCAGAGGAGAGAAGGAATGGGATACACCAGGAGGACATGTCTTCTTTATCCTTTCATACTGGGTGTATGGTAGAGTAGGGATAGGATACACAAAGAGGACATGTCTTCTCCATCCCTTCATACTGGGTGTATGGCAGAGGAGAGGAGGAATGTGATACACCAGGAGTACATGTCTTCTCCATTCATTCATACTGGGTGCATGACAGAGGAGAGGAGGAATGGGATACACCAGGAAGACATCTCTTCTCCATTCCTTCATACTGGGTGCATGACAGAGGAGAGGAGGAATGGGATACACCAGGAAGACATCTCTTCTCCATTCCTTCATACTGGGTGTATGGCAGAGGAGAGGAGGAATGGGATACATCAGGAGGACATGTCTTCTCCATCCCTTCATACTGGCTGTATGGCAGAGGAGAGGAGGGATAGGATACACCAGGAGGACATGTCTTCTCCATTCCTTCATACTGGGTGTATGGCAGAGGAGAGGAGGAATGTGATACACCAGGAGGACATATCTTCTCCATCCCTTCATATTGGGTGTATGACAGAGGAGAGGAGGGATAGGATACACCAGGAGGACATGTCTTCTCCATTCCTTCATACTGGGTGTATGGCAGAGAAGAGGAGGGATAGGATACACCAGAAGAACATGTCTTCTCCATCCCTTCATATTGGGTGTATGGCAGAGAAGAGGAGGGATAGGATACACCAGGAGGACATCTCTTCTCCATCCCTTCATACTGGGTGTATGGCAGAGTAGAGGAGGAATGGGATACACCAGGAGGACATCTCTTCTCCATCCCTTCATACTGGGTGTATGGCAGAGGAGAGGAGGGATAGGATACACCAGGAGGACATGTCTTCTCCATCCCTTCATACTGGGTGTATGGCAGAGGAGAGGAGGGATAGGATACACCAGGAGGACATGTCTTCTCCATCCCTTCATACTGGATGCATGACAGAGGAGAGGAGGAATGGGATACACCTGGAAGACATGTCTTCTGGGATACACCAGGAGGACATATCTTCTCCATCCCTTCATACTGGGTGTATGGCAGAGGAGAATAGGGATAGGATACACCAGGAGGACATGGCTTCTCCATCCCTTCATACTGGGTGTATGGGAGAGGAGAGATAAGATACACCAGGAGAATATGGCTTCTACATCCCTTCATACTGAGTCTATGGCAGAGGAGAGGAAGATAAGATACACCAGGAGGACATGTCTTCCCCATCCCTTCGTACTGGGTGTATGGCAGAAGAGAATAGGGAAAGGATACACCAGGAGGACATGTCTTCTTATTCCCTTTATGCTGGGTGTATGGCAGAGGAGAGGAGGGATAGGATACACCAGGAGGATATGTCTTCTCATTTCCTTCATACTGGGTGCATGACAGAGGAGAGGAGGAATAGAAAACACCAGGACATGACTTCTCCATCTCTTCATACTGGGTGTATGGCAGAGGAGACAAAGGATAGGATACACCAGGAGGACATGACTTCTTCAACCCTTCATACTGGGTGTATGACAGAGGAGAGGAGGGATAGGATACACCAGGAGGACGTGACTTCTCCATCTCTTCATGCTGGGTGCATGGCAGAGGAGACTAAGGATAGGATACACCAGGAGGACATGACTTCTCCATCCCTTCATACTGGGTGTATGGCAGGGGAGAATAGGGAAAGGATACACGAGTACATGGCTTCTCCATCCCTTCATACTGGGTGTATGGCAGAGGATAATATTGGGTGTATAGCAAAGGGAACATCATGTCCCAGACTGTATGTGGCAGACAAAAGGAGAGCGATAAGCGATAAGCAGAAGGGATACCATATCTCTCTTTCCTCCTCTTTCCTTTATAATAGTGGTGGGGAAGAGGATAAGTTACAGTATCTCACAAAAGTGAGAACACCCCTAACATTTTTGTAAAGATTTTTTTATATCTTCATGTGACAACACTGACGAAATTACACTTTGCTACAAAGTAAAGTAGTGAGTGTACAGCTTGTATAACAGTGTAAATTTGCTCAAAAATAACTCAAAATAACTCAACACACTCAAAATAACTCAACACACAGCCATTAATGCCTAAACTGCTGGCAACAAAAGTGAGTACACCCCTAAGTGAACATGTCCAAATTGGGCCCTAAAGTGTCAATATTTTGTGTGGCCACCATTATTTTCCAGCACTGCCTTAAGCCTCTTGGGCATGGAGTTCACCAGAGCTTCACAGGTTGCCACTGGAGTCCTCATTCACTTCTCCATGATGAAATCACAGAGCTGGTGGATGTTAGCAACCTTGTGCCTATACACCTTCCGTTTGAGGATGCTCAATAGGGTTTAGGTCTGTAGACATGCTAGGCCAGTCCATCACCTCTACCCTCAGCTTCTTTAGCAAGGCAATGGTCATCTTGGAGGTGTGTTTCGGTCATTATCATGTTGGAATACTGCCCTGCGGCCCAGTCTCCAAAGGGAGGGGATCATGCTCTGCTTCAGTATTTCACAGTACATGTTAGCATTCATGGTTCCCTCAATGAACTGTATCTCCCCAGTGCTGACAGCACTTATGCAGCCCCAGAGTATGACACTTCCCCCACCATGCTTGACTGTAGGCAAGACACACACGTTTGACACCATCTGAACCAAATAATTTTATCTTGGCCTCATCAGACCACAGGACATGGTTCAAGTAGTCCATGTCCTTAGTCTGCTTGTCCTCAGCAAACTGTTTGCAGGCTCTCTTGTGCATCATCTTTAAAAGAGGTTTCCTTCTGGGACAACAGCCATGCAGACCAATTTGATGCAGTGTGCAGCGTATGGTCTGAGCACTGACAGGCTGACCCCTCACCTCTTCAACCTCTGCAGCAATGCTGGCAGCACTCATTCATCTACAGTATTTCCCAAAGACAACCTCTAGATATGAAGCTGAGCACGTGCACTCAACTTCTTTGGTTGACCATGGCGAGGCCTGTTCTGAGTGGAACCTGTCCTGTTAAACCGCTATATGGTCTTGGCCACCATGCTGCGGCTCAGTTTCAGGGTCTTGGCAACCTTCCTATAGCCTAGGCTTTATGTAGAGCAACAATTCTTTTTTTCAGATCCCCAGGAAGTTCTTTGCCATGAGGTGCCATGTTGAACTTCCAGTGACCGGTATGAGAGACTGAAAGCGATAACACCAAATTTAACACACCTGCTCCCCATTCACACTTGAGACTTTCTAACACTAACGAGTCACATGACACCAGGGAGAGAAAATTACTAATTGGGCCCAATTTGCACATTTTCACTTATTGGTGTACTCACTTTTGTTGCCAGAGGTTTAGACATTAATGGCTGTGTGTTGAGTTATTTTGAGTGGACAGAAAAAGTACACTGTTATACAAGCTGTACACTCACTACTTTACATTGTAGCAAAGTGTCATTTCTTCAGTGTTGTCACATGAAAAAATATAATAAAATATTTACAAAAATGTTAGGGGTGTACTCACTTTTGTGAGATACTGTATATCTCAGGGGCTGTGAAATCAGACTTGCTATTTTTCTCTATTAATGGCCTAGATTCAGCATTATGGGAGGAGTTACAGCAGCAATGCTTTCACAGAGTTAAAACATATTTGCATAGCAGACTGTGGTAAGGGGGAGCACCTAATAAAGGTGCAGTACTCACCTTCTGGTCAGTGTCGGATGATGGCTTCCACCCAACACGACAGTCCACCAAGAAACGAAGATTTGCTAGTAATACTTTTTTTTACCATTTATAACCCATCTCCATCTTAATTTACTAGAAATAATTTCTCTTACGTTCACTGACGGATACAGCTGCTCTTCTTTATCAATGACAAGACAGCATTTTATAGCCCCACCTACAGGAGTAGGACACTAGGCAGAAAAAGACTCGGCACCTCCTATGGGCAGTCCTCTCTGGGCATAAAAACCCCTCTCTGCTATAGGCTTCCATTCTTTTCTGCCTATTGTCTTCAGGATTATGGACTTTGTTGTTCTGCTGGGATGTGCGGTCCCACAGTTTTTTCCCCTGTTAATGGACTTTTGGCTTTTTTCCTGCAGAGATCAACAGTCTGGCTGGGCAACGGGCTGGATAATCTAAATCCAGTGGTCACTCCAATCTGCGAGCGCGTGCAGACCGTTTGCTTCGTGCTTGGTCAGCCGTGATGATACCCCACAGACCGGGATGACCAGCAAGTTAAATGTCTCGCAGAGACACATATGACCAGGCGCCTTCAGTCCATGTCACATTACTACCTCTGGCCGACAGCCGCCCCACTTCGGTAGAGAGGGGGATCTGTCACGGGAGCCTTACCCACATGCTACACTGGACTGGTAAGTAGCATTGCCCTATCCCTTCCATCTCTGGACATGGTTTGGGGCGCGGGTACTCCTTGGGGTGGTCGGTCCCGTGGGGTCTACTGACCTTGCAGTGGTCTACTTCCCCTCTCCTGACCTTGTGGTGGTCTACTTCCCCCCTCCTAACCTTGCGGTGGTCTACTACCCGCCCCCCGAGACATGGGGATTGGCCACAGCGCTAGGGATCACTTGTCCTACCTGGGTCTTGCTGCCCCCTCAGGATCAAGGGTATCCAGAACCAACTGGGAAAAAGACAAAAGAAAAGGGGCGCACCGACCTAGTGCATTAAAACTAAAACCATTTATTAAAATTTTAAAAGTATGTAGTATACTCACAAAGCAGGTGTGAATGTACACACATCAACATAATGTACATAAAATCTCCAAGGTAGCCAAGGTCCCACACGAAGCTGAATGGCATGCAGTGTGCCGTATGGGGCTGCTGTGGCTCGGGCAAATGCTAATGGATGCATCCCAACAATAATTACAACAATTGTGTTAGTAGTAGTACTGTCAGTGGCCATTGCATTGCCATTAGTCGCAGACGGCCAAACCAGGACAGGCCATAGAAAACAGAGAGACCCGCATGATCAAACTGGATGCACATACATATTCAGCATAATATATGATAGCTAAGGAGAATATGTCTCCATGGGGACATATAGAATGATGAGAGCAAATGCTATCCCCTTGCAAAAATATGTATGTGCTAATGTGAAAGGGGAAAAGAAGACATACACAAAACCAAAAAGCTGCAAAGAGGACATGTTGCATGGCAGAGAGTCCGTTCTGAGCAAATGACCATGAGTGTGTATCTACCGGTCCATGGTCACCCTTGGGCCCTAAAGAACGTAGCGGTAGTGGGCGGAAGTGACGTAGGATGCGGTGGAACGCATCCACCCACACTTCCGGTTCCTGGCTTCTGGGTGCGGGCTGGCGTGCGTTCCAAAGGGACAGCACTGCCATGCAGACATGGATCATCTTCGGTCTGCCAACCACATCACCAATGCCTACTGTAGAAGGACAGGCACCCCATATGAACAAGCCATATGTGCATAGGTGTACATGCACAAGCTACTCTGACTGTCCTAAAGGTTCACTATCACATCATCATGTACTGTGTAACCATGGATAAGGTATACCTCTTAGTATTCAAGGTCTGGATATTAGACATTTGTATGACTTTATTTGCTATTGTATAGGATGTACAAGAATGAGTGTTTGGAAAATCCATATTAATCCATATGTATCTATATTATCTAATGTCAATTTTTTATTCCCTTCTCTATGTTCTAAATGAAGTCTTTCATAAGCTGCTTTTTTGTACTGCTGATGACACAGTTTGGCTTGGCCTCGGAAGGTGGGTGTTTTTGGCCTAGGCGGGTCATTCATCCATCTCCCCGCCCATTTACCCTTGTCCTCTTCCCCCCCCCTTTTTGGGGCGGGACAGGAAGGGGTGTGGTCAAGCTCCCATCTAATCCCTGGCCTGTCCAGAGTGTGGTCCAGCAGCAACTTTTTGGCTCTGAGGAAGGGGGCTCGCCCCTGAAACGTGTCAGCCAAGCCACAGCAGCCCCATACAGCACACTGCATGCCATTCAGCTTCGTGTGGGACCTTGGCTACCTTGGAGATTTTATGTACATTATGTTGATGTGTGTACATTCACACCTGCTTTGTGAGTATACTACATACTTTTAAAATTTTAATAAATGGTTTTAGTAGTAATGCACTAGGTCGGTGCGCCCCTTTTCTGTCAAGGGGGTAAAACCTTCTGGAGCTGAAGTGGTTAAGCTGAAATTAATTTTGTTCGGTGGTGGCCCTACTTCAACAGGGAGATTTTTTTTTCCCCTTTTGGGCATCCGCAGACATCAAGGATGTTTACCTGCACTTCCCCCATCTGTGATGGACATCAACGTACCCTACGATTTTTTATCTGGGATGCACATTATCAATTTGTAGCTCTGCTGTTCGGTCTGGCCTCCACTTCCCTGGTGTTTGTCAAGGTCTTGGTCCCGGTCCTGGTCTTGCTGAGACAACGTGGGATCGCTGTGTTACGTGGTCGACTTGCTCCTCTGAGCAGAGTCTTGCTCGTCCCTGTTGGACATGGTGCAGTTCACTATGCATCCCCTCTGGGACATCAGTGGATCCTGCACCTCAGGAAGTCTGCATTGACCCCTTCCTAGCACTTTGAGTTTTTGGGGCTGCTCCTTGATTTGGGGAGTCCTGTGATCTGATTTGGCTCAGGATCACTGTATTCCAGTGGAAGCTCACTTGCCCATCCATCTTCTAGAGCTTTGGGCGATCAGGTTGTCGCTGATACACTGCATGGATCGCCTGATGAGGCTATGGATCAGGATCTGTCTGTGGTGGCGTATGTCATTCATTAGAGAGAATCGCAGCAGGGCGCTGGAATCATCCCACATCCTGCGGCTTTGTCCGTCATGCACATGCCAGGTGTCAGAAACTGGCAAGCTGACTACCTCAGCCATCAGACACTGGTACACAGGTCTTTCATCAGTTTGTGTTCGTTGAGGGACGCCCGACATGGATCTACTTGCCGCAACCGGACGGTTAATATATATATATAAATATATATATATATACAGTGGGTATGGAAAGTATTCAGACCCCCTTAAATTTTTCACTCTTTGTTATATTGCAGCCATTTGCTAAAATCATTTAGGTTCATTCTTCTTCCTCATGAATGTACACATAGCACCCCATACTGACAGAAAAACACAGAATTGTTGACATTGTTGCAGATTTATTAAAAAAGAAAAACTGAAATATCACATGGTCCTAAGTATTCAGACCCTTTGCTCAGTATTTAGTAGAAGCCCCCTTTTGATCTAATACAGCCAGGAGTCTTTTTGGGAAAGATGCAACAAGTCTTTCACACCTGGATTTGGGGATCCTCTGCCATTCCTCCTTGCAGATCCTCTCCAGTTCTGTCAGGTTGGATGGTAAACGTTGGTGGACAGCCATTTTAGGTCTCTCCAGAGATGCTCAATTGGGTTTAAGTCAGGGCTCTGGCTGGGCCATTCAAGAACAGTCACGGAGTTGTTGTGAAGCCACTCCTTCGTTATTTTAGCTGTGTGCTTAGGGTCATTGTCTTGTTGGAAGGTAAACCTTCGGCCCAGTCTGAGGTCCAGAGCACTCTGGAGAAGGTTTTTGTCCAGGATATCCCTGTACTTGGCTGCATTCATCTTTCCCTCGATTTCAACCAGTTGTCCTGTCCCTGCAGCTGAAAAACACCCCCACAGCATGATGCTGCCACCACAATGCTTCACTGTTGGGACTGTATTGGACAGGTGATGAGCAGTGCCTGGTTTTCTCCACACATACCGCTTAGAATTAAGGCCAAAAAGTTCTATTTTGGTCTCATCAGACCTTATTTCTCACCATCTTGGAGTCCTTCAGGTGTTTTTTTAGCAAACTCCATGCGGGCTTTCATGTGTCTTACACTGAGGAGAGGCTTCCGTCAGGCCACTCTGCCATCAAGCCCCGACTGGTGGAGGGCTGCAGTGATGGTTGACTTTCTACAACTTTCTCCCATCTCCTGACTGCATCCCTGGAGCTCAGCCACAGTGATCTTTGGGTTCTTCTTTACCTCTCTCACCAAGGCTCTTCTCCCCCGATAGCTCAGTTTGGCCGGACGGCCAGCTCTAGGAAGGGTTCTGGTCGTCCCAAACATCTTCCATTTGAGGATTATGGAGGCCACTGTGCTCTTAGGAACCTTAAGTGCAGCAGAAATCTTTTTGTAACCTTGGCCAGATCTGTGTCTTGCCACAATTCTGTCTCTGAGCTCTTCAGGCAGTTCCTTTGACCTCATGATTCTCATTTGCTCTGACATGCATTGTGATCTGGAAGGTCTTATATAGACAGGTGTGTGGCTTTCCTAATCAAGTCCAATCAGTATAATCAAACACAGCTGGACTCAAATGAAGGTGTAGAACCATCTCAAGGATGATCAGAAGAAATGGAAATTACCTGAGTTAAATATATGAGTGTCACAGCAAAGGGTCTGAATACTTAGGACCATGTGATATTTCAGTTTTTCTTTTTTAATAAATCTGCAACAATGTCAACAATTATGTGTTTTTCTGTCAGTATGGGGTGCTATGTGTACATTCATGAGGAAGAAGAATGAACCTAAATGATTTTAGCAAATGGCTGCAATATAACAAAGAGTGAAAAATTTAAGGGGGTCTGAATACTTTCCGTACCCACTGTATATATATATATATATATATATACACAGTGCATTCCAAAAGTATTCGGCCCCCTTGAACTTTGACCTTTTGCCACATTTCAGGCCTCAAACATAAAGATATAAAACTGTATTTTTTTTTTTTGAAGAATCAACAAGTGAAACACAATCATGAAGTGGAACGAAATTTATGGGATATTTCAAACTTTGTTAACAAATAAAAAACTGAAAAATTGGGTGTGCAAAATTATTCAGCCCCTTTACTTTCAGTGCAGCAAACTCTCTCCAGAAGTTCAGTGAGGATCTCTGAATTATCCAATGTTGACCTAAATGATTAATGATGATAAATAGAATCCACCTGTGTGTAATCAAGTCTCCGTATAAATGCACCTGCACTGTGATAGTCTCAGAGATCCGTTTAAAGCTCAGAGAGCATCATGAAGAACAAGGAACACACCAGGCAGGTCCAAGATACTGTTGTGGAGAAGTTTAAAGCCGGATTTGGATACAAAAAGATTTCCCAAGCTTTAAACATCCCAAGTGATAATATTGAAATGGAAGGAGTATCAGACCACTGCAAATCTACGAAGACCTGGCCGTCCCTCTAAACTTTCAGCTCATACAAGAAGAAGACCGATCAGAGATGTAGCCAAGAGGCCCATGATCACTCTGGATGAACTGCAGAGATCTACAGCTGAGGTGGGAGACTCTGTCTATAGGACAACAATCAGTCGTATACTGCACAAATCTGTGGCAAGAAGAAAGCCATTTCTTAAAGATATCCATAAAAAGTGTCATTTAAAGTTTGCCACAAGCCACCTGGGAGACACACCAAACATGTGGAAGAAGGTGCTCTGGTCAGATGAAACCAAAATCGAACTTTTTGGCAACAATGCAAAACGTTATGTTTGGCATAAAAGCAACACAGCTCATCACCCTGAACACACCATCCCCACTGTCAAACGTGGTGGCAGCATCATGGTTTGGGCCTGCTTTTATTCAGCAGGGACAGGGAAGATGGTTAAAATTGATGGGAAGATGGATGGAGCAAAATACAGGACCATTCTGGAAGAAAACCTGATGGAGTCTGCAAAAGACCTGAGACTGGGACGGAGATTTGTCTTCCAACAAGACAATGATCCAAAACATAAAGCAAAATCTACAATGGAATGGTTCACAAATAAACATATCCAGGTGTTAGAATGGCCAAGTCAAAGTCCAGACCTGAATCCAATTGAGAATCTGTGGAAAGAACTGAAAACTGCTGTTCACAAACGCTCTCCATCCAACCTCACTGAGCTCAAGCTGTTTTGCAAGGAGGAATGGGCAAAAATGTCAGTCTCTCGATGTGCAAAACTGATAGAGACATACCCCAAGCGACTTACAGCTGTAATCGCAGCAAAAGGCGGCATTACAAAGTATTAACTTAAGGGGGCTGAATAATTTTGCACGCCCAATTTCTCAGTTTTTTATTTGTTAAAAAAGTTTGATATATTCAATAAATTTCATTCCACTTCATGATTGTGTCCTACTTGTTGTTGATTCTTCACAAAAAAATTACAGTTTTATATCTTTAGGTTTGAAGCCTGAAATGTGGCAAAAGGTCAAAAAGTTCAAGGAGGCCGAATACTTTCGCAATGCACTGTATACACACACACACACAGAGTGGATATAAAAAGTTTACACAACCCTGTTAAAATGTCAGGTTTCTGTGATGAAGAAAAATGAGACATAGATAAATCTTTTCAGAACTTTTTCCACCTTTAATGTGACCTATAAACTGTACAACTCAATTGAAAAACAAACTGAAATCTTTTTTTTGGGGGGGGGGGGGAGTAAAAATAAAAAATGAAAAGAATGTGGTTGCCTAAATGTGCACACCCTCATAACTGGGGGATGTAGCTGTGTTCAGAATTTGGCAATCGCATTCAAACTCATGTTAAATAGGAGTCAGTACACATCCTACAGGAAAAGGCACGGTCTTACAGAGAGCTTCCAAAGCAACAGAGGGATCTCATTGTTAAAAGGTATTAGTCAGGAGAAGGATACCAAAGAATTTCCAAGGCATTAGATTTACCATGGAACACAGTGAAGACAGTCATCATCAAGTAGAGAAAACATGGCACAATAGGGGCATTAGCAAAAAATTTGACGTCCATCCAAAATTGATGAAAAGACGAGAAGAAAACTCGTCAGGGAGGCTGCCAAGAGCCCTACAGCAACATTAAAGGAGCTGCAGGAATATCTGGCAAGCACTGGCTGTGTGGTACATGCAACAACAATCTCCTGTATTATACATATGTCTGGGCCTATGGGGTAGAGTGGCAAGCCGGAAGCCTTTTCTTATAAAGAAAAACATCCAAGCTCGGGTAAATTTTGCAAAAACACATCTGAAGTCTGCCAAAAGCATGTAGGAAAATGTCTTATGATCTTATGAAACCAAGGTTGAACTTTTTAGCCATAATTCCAAAAGATCATGGATCAAAGTGCCAGCTGAGCCATAGCTCCTGAAACAACGATTGCAAGCGCCCTGGAACGAATTTAACTATCCAGAAGAGTACTATATACCAGTGCAGAAGAAGTGTATAATTAGCTTCCAAAAAAGAGGCATTCAGTGAACCATGTGTGATAGTTTCCCAGATCTGCAACCATTGTGCTTCCAAGGGGAAACCTAAATCCTTTTCCCATTAAGAAATATACATTGGAGATTCTGCAGTATCACAACCCAGTAGCATTTTATTTATCAATAGCAATGCTCCTTTGGACAAGTTGTTGCGGTGGCAGGTATTTTCAAAGGGAGTAAGTGTTAGTGAGGATTCAGTGTGTTTCAGCGCATTTTTAATGTAATTGCAAATCTGTAAGTATTGGAATAACTCTGTAGGAAGTCTGCAATGTATAAAAGCCTAGCAAATTCTGAACTTTGAACTGATGTAGAGAAGAGGTAATTACAGATAAACAGGTACAACTCGTGTAGGAGGATTTGTTTCATCTTTGTGTATCACCTGAGGACAGTGACTTCTCTGGGTATATGGAAGGGTTTACAACTACTTTAGCACAAGCACTTACACTCATTGATTTGTCCATAATACTCCTCATGTTCTCATAGAACATAATTGTAACAACTTTCTGTGGTTGTGTGGATTTCCTCCCACATTTCATAGACACGCTGGTAGGGTAATTGACTCCTGCTTAAAAATAAGCCCTGGTAGGATTTTCTACTGAGAGCATCCAATATGGCTGCCTTCTATGTGCCCAGCCATCAACTTGATTAGTGCTATGACTCCCCAGGGAGAAAAGCAGTGTAGAAATATAAGTTAGCCATAAATATTAATAAATGAAAAATGGCTGCTGAATTTCTGCTTTTTTAGTTACCTCTCCACCAGCACACTGCTCAGGTAGACAATGAAGGAGTAGCAGCATGTCAAAACTGTGCAAAACAATAGACCCTTGATTGAAAGAGCTGGCCCTCTTTCCTATCCCAAACTGTTCTGTACATATGGTTATGTAGCACTGCCCCCTTGAGGGCTTCTGGATTTTCCCACTTTTAGGTCCCCCTGGGTTACCGGTAGCAACTGCATGCAGAATCTTAACACTTTACTTCCCTGGCTCAGTCAATGAACAGTCTAGGGCAGGAGTCTTCAAACTATGGCCCTCCAGTTCAGGAACTACAATTCCCATCATGCCTAGTCATGTCTGTGAATGTCAGAGTTTTAGAATGCCTCGTGGGATGTGTAGTTCTGCAACAGCTGGAGGGCCTTAGTTTAAGGATCCCTGGTCTAGGGGTTGTTGTTTTTGTTGTTTTATTTGATATGGGGATCTGAGAAGGGATGAGTGGGATACTCCAACACTTGAACTATTCACAATGTTGAGGACTTCTATCTCAGAATGTGCCAAGGCCACAGCTTCATCCTGCCACTAGATGAATCTGAAGTAAATCATCAGGGTACTCGCCTTGTACCCCCTTTCTATTCACCAGCTGACACCCGTCCTCTGACTACTCTACTCTGGAGTGGTCCTCTTTCCTGGTCAGGCCCATAGACACGATCCCCTGTACTCACAATACTGCTTCTCAGGTTCTCCAGTGTCTCAACTCCTCCTAGTGAGCTCTCCTGGACCTCTGGGTTCAGCTCCACACTTCTAGCTCACCAGGCCAACTGCCTGTGACCGTACACCAACCACTGCAGAAGAGGAGGCAGCCACCACCCTCCTTCCGGGACTCTGCTCACCAGCCAAAGACCTTGAGCACATGTGCTCCTGGCTTTTTATACTACACCCCACAATGCACCGAGACAGCAGTCTGTGCCAATCCCTGGGGCTGTATAAAAGCCTGTGTACTCATTGGCCAGGTTTCCTCTACTATCCAATGTGCCTCCCCATTGGATCAGTGGAGACACTCCCTCAGACCACATGAATCACACGCTGGGCACACTGAGTAGACCTAACTCACAGATCCTGCTCCCTGTTAAGCAGAGAGAAATATAGAATTTACCTGCTACTCCTCTGATAGGCAGACAGAGCCAAAAACTATACTCACTCTCTAGCACTTACCTAGGAGGGCGCTACAGTTACAAAAACCATTGTGAATACAGATTCAGGTTCATGTGTTAGCTATAATTAAAATACTTTTATTTATTTTACTGTTTATTTATTTTAAATAAATACATAAGATAAATGCATTTTTAATGCAAGTTTAAAGCCTGTAGTTTTTTTTTTACCTTTATGCAATCTATGCATGAAGGTAAAAAAACCTTCTTCCTTGTATCCTAATACGATCGTGTGATCGTATGTTGTGATAATTTTCTGTTACCTTACTTTATTCTCAATAAAAATTGTTTATGGAAAAAAAAAAAAACCTTCTGTGTACTGCTTCCCCTACAGCCCCCCTCATACTTAACTGAGCCCCTTCTCGATCCAGCGATGTGCACAAGAGACTCGGCTGTCCCGGGACTACCTCTCCTCATTGGCTGAGACAGGCAATCAAAGCCAGTGATCCAATGAGGAGACAGCAGGAGGGGGGTAGTCCTTTCTTTAATGTCCAAATCTTTAATGTCACTAAAGGCAAACCTTTTTAGCTTTGGACGTAGTAGTGAGATGTTAGAACCCTTGCATTGCTGTCTGTATCCCCGTTAAAGAGATTCTGATCTAACCTCTCTGATTGTCCTGATCACCAACCTCGCCAAGAATGAAAGTGAAGGTAAATCCAAAATTTTAACTTGACACCAGAACAGCAACTGAGTCTTCAGGACAGAAAATGAAGGGAAATCTACTTGCACCAGAAGATTGTGACAGCAAGGGTAGGGGGTATCATAGGAGGGAGATTTCTATGAAAACAGTAGATAGCAGCACAGGAGAGACATCACATTAATAGTAAGTCACACCCCTTGTGCTCGTTTTTTTTTTTGATAAATAGGCTTTTGGAAGTTATTCTCTTTGCTTTGAGTTCTGCTTTAGGATGGTGCTGTGGCAGGTGCTCTTTTTTTTAATCATTTTGTGTGTTCTCATGACAAATGTTATCATACCTTGAATATATAACTAAGAAATTGTTTTTGCGAATGTCAGAACATGAATTACATTATAGACAAAAAAAATAAGTGCAATTATTACTCCAATAATGGTTCCTTTTACCGGACAGTATCAAGCTAGTCCCTTATTTATTCATGAAACTGGTTTTTATTTCTAGTGTGTCTATGGGAACATTGTCCTTACTTTAGTTTCACATTTACTGTCAATCTCAGAACCCTTCACATTTTATGTCTACAGTTTCAGACAAATTCTTGAACCTGTAAATGTCAGTGGTGTAAATGTGCCCAGCATTCACTATAATGGCACCTCATTCAGTAACCTTAGAGAGAACACCTATACAAATGTTCTTGTTTAAGTATGACATTTGGATGTGATTGTAAAAGCTGAAGTGAGCCCAAAGCATAATGTTTAAATGAATCATTATTCATATAAAAACAGCTCTTTGCGGCATCAAGTATTAGAATATATCTGTACTCACAATTTAACTGGCTACTTGTCAAACTGTATGAACATGGTAAAAATGGGCATCTATCTTTCAAATATTTAACAAAGACAATTATATATTACTTTATTTTAGTATTAATAAATAATAATATAAATATAAATTAATATTATTATTAATTTTTTTTTCTAATCAAGAAACAAATTTATTGAGATGCCAACATTCACAAGATTTCAGGTGCATACAAAACAGTACAAACACAACATTAGGTTGCAAAATTACCAATATTCAAACAAATAATACTTATATTGCTCCAATTATCCACCCTTTGAAACAAGTTCAATTCTACCGTAATAACCTTTCCATTACCAAATCTGTAGGTGCCAAACCAGGGGTAGCAAACCAGTTACCCCATATTTTTTTCAAATTTGATGGGGGAACGCCTGTTCTGATAAATAAGCTTTTCAAGTCTCATTGTATTGCCCATTTGTTCAAGCCACATTTTGTGTGTAGGGGGTTCAGGTGAATTATTAATTTATTTTAGTATAGGGTAGTCCAGCCCAGCCTTCTTCAACCAGGGTGCCCAGGAACCAAGGGGTGCCTTGAGGTTTATTCACAGGTGCCTTGGCAAAATACCTAAAAATTGCCCTAAAATGTCATACAAGCCAATGGGTGGATGAAACCTGCCTTTTAGTTACACAAAGTCACATGTTTTCATTGTGCACCATTACAACCTTTGAGCTGCCAACCTCCTAATGACCAATGACACCATCAGTTGATAAGGAGGGTATATCATCCTTGTTTGACCCCCCTTGCCTCTCTCCATCAATTTTGGGGTCACATTAGCTAAGTGATGGAGAAAAACTGAGAGAAGAGAAACATTGGAATACTAGTCAGTACCAGTTTGCAAAAAGTGCTTTGTAAAAATAAATCGCCACACTGGGTGTCCTACATTTATTGTAAAACTATCAGAATAGTTTTTACATTTTAGAATGGGCGCCTCAAGACTGTCCATCATTTTGGAGGGTGCCTTGACTGAAAAAAGGGTGAAAACACTGGTCCAGCCTATTGGCTGCATGTTGTTTACTCTTCCACATTAAACTGATGACATGTTTAAGGTTCCTAATTTCATAAATATATTATTATTACAACTGAAATGCAGATGCAGGGTATGTGTTTTTTTTTTAGCAGTCTGTAATTCCACAAAGCACTTCCTACCCAATCACTGCATGTGCATTTAATTGTAATAACGTTATTATTGAAGTTTTAAAAGAAACTAGATTATTTTGGGGTAAATTTCACTTTGTTTACGTTTATATGTATATTTTTAGAGCCGGTTCACATATGAGCGACCCCACTTTCGGTGGCGACCTGGAGCGGCCGGCACGGACTTCATATCATTGAAGTCAATGCAGGTCGCTCCGGGTCGCCCCAAAGAAGCTCCGGACCCTTTTTCTAAGTCGGAGCGACTTGTGTCGCTCCTATTAGAACGGGTCCACAGCTTCTCTATGGCAGGCGACCTGTCAGGCGACCAGGTCGCCTGACAGGTCGCCCCAGTGTGAACGGGGTCTTAAAACCATTGTTTTAAAACTGTGTTTAACTATTTATATACAATCTGTGTTTTACAAATAAACATGTAATGTATGGCAAATGGTTCCCAGAGTACTACAGGTTATTCTAAGTGGCAGCTTGCTTTGCAGCTCCACCTACCTAAAAGAAACCTGGTAATGAACTGTTTAATAAGAGATAAGTCATTGTTGTGATAACTCATAACAGTTATGTAAGGTTCCTTTCAGCATAGCTGTAAAGTAATCACACTAACAACATGAAAAGGAGACAAACGTGCCACCTGCTGGATAGATAGAAGACTAAATATTTCATATATACCTGAATTTAACTGAAAAAGAAAAACAGAAAAATCATTTAAAATATGTACAAGCTAACCATTCCATTTAACTGATGAGAAGACTAAAAAGCAGAAAGAAGGGGTGCCAGGGAAATCTACCAATCGATTTGTAATTATGTCCAGCCACTTTTGTGAATCATGCATCTCTGCTAGACAGCACACAGCTACTCTGTTAGCACTTCTCCACAAGGTATGGCTGAGGGTGGTAAAAAAAATGAAGCTGAGCCACAGTCCTTTTGCTCACTAACTGCCCACCTAAAAGACAGCTGCAGCAAAAAACGGTACCCCTTATCAAGTGTATCGGACAGCACTTCATCCACAAGCAAATGCTTTGCTCACAGTTGCACCTTAGCATTTACATACAGAATCTCCATTTGGCTATCAAAAAATTAGCATTCAGCCTCTGTTTGGATCTGCAGTTACCAAGGTACTGCACACATAACCTGCTATGACACCAATCATTTGAGGCTGGTTGAGAGCTGACCTAAGTGCACTGGCAACTGTGAGAGTTATCACTAGAGGCATGCCTTGAATGTAGCATGCAATAGTAGGCAAAATACAAATGAAAACACTGACATACAAGTGCATAACTTTACACTTAAATTTTTTAAACTGCATTTGCCACATTGGTATCCAATCAAAAAGTGTATTAGGGTCTGCTTGTAAGGTGGATATTTAAGGACAGTATCCCACTGCATAGCTTGGTGTCATCTGGAAACACAGAAATGGGAAACACAAACTCTATATCATTTATAAATAGGTTAAAAAGCAAGGGTGCCAACACTGAACACTTAAAATATGCTACTAAGAACCTTAGGCCATTCTGAATATGAATCATAAATCACTACTCCGTGAATGCAGTATTTAAAAAAAAAAAAAATGAAGTCTGTAGACACGTTAACCATGTGTGGGAAACTATGTCAAACACTTTTGTAAAATCCAAGCATACTGTATTCACAGCCACCCCTTTGTGTACGTTTTTGCTCACTTCCTCATACAAACAGAAAGCACAAGTCACTTTGGTTGGGGGGCTTGTGGAACACAGATTGCTTTAGGGAGGTTGGGAGACTCCTCGTCCAGTTTCCCCAGTCCTTCCTATGTGTAAGTCACCCTGTGTCTATTAGGGGCACATGGTGACCAAGAGCCCCAGTCAGGTCTGCTCTGCACTAATTAGACTCTTGCTAGTGGGGTGGGGTGGGGTGGGGGTTTCTTGTCGTTGAATACCTGCATTCCATTGTTATATTGTTATTATGGGATGTGTATGTTGTGTGGATTGACTAAGGGGGAGGGGTTGTCCCAGAAGTGTTCATCTCCTTGTGCTTTGTGTTTGAATAAACAGTTTGATTCTGGATGACTCCAAAGCTTGTATTGTCGAGTTCTTGGGGTACCTATAGCCAGAATCACGGATCCCATGTTCCAGAGCTTAGGAAGCAGGTTACTGGCGGAGCTACCCAGTCAGTGTTGTCTGGATTCAGTCACATTGGTGGCAAGCGGTGGGATGCTTCCTGCAGTCTGGGACATCCAAACCTCCACTGGGATCCAAGATCGGGATAGCAGACTTTGGTCGCTACAACGGAGATATGGACCTGGCATCAGAGTTCGAGGGGGTGCTGCGGATCGCCCTTTCAGTATACCCCAGGATAGTATCTGCCGATCAATACCTGGAGCTCAGGCAGCAGATTTGAGTGGGGCTCTGGATTGGAGCCCTTCAGCTTGCTGGTATATACCAGGGAAAGTGCTTTCCAACCCCAGGGGAACGGGCCAGTGATCAACGGAAGTTGCGGATGGCATTCCTGGGAGAGCGGCCCCAGGAACAATTGGTATCTGATTTGGACAGGTTGGTCCAGCAGGAGATAGAGCTGGACAATCAGTATCGGGCTCTGCAATGGTACGCAGAGCAGAAATATTTAGGAGAGACATCAGAATGCTCTCCGGACGGATATGACTTTGGTGGCCCTGGATTGCTGTGATAGAGCCTTACAGATGCGTTTGTGTTTGGGGATGAAGGGGAACCTACCCTTGAGGACCTGGGAGAATACAGAGAGGCTATGCTCCGTCTCACAGGGGTCTCAGAGCTTGAACCTGATCTAGAACACTTGCTAAGGAAAGAACAGCATCTGGAAAGGGCATACAGGAAACTGCTAGGACACGTTCAGCAGCATGCCTATAAGTCGGCAGTGGAAACTCCGGAGATTGCTGTTCCCAAAGCTAAAGTGCTGACAACAGGGCTGAGCTCTGCTAGTCTCTGCCCAGCACCAGTAACATCTTCTGGATTCCACAGAAAGGAGATGGTGAACCTCGATCCCCAGACACCACCAGAGACTGGGGATTTAATAGACTTTTCTATTGAGGAGGAACAACCCGATGAGACTCCTGCAGAACAGCTCACTTCTGAGCATGGCGTGTGGACCCCTGCATACAACAATCAGTGGCCCTGAAGGATTTGTGCAAGGTCACCGATGTTTCAATATGCTTCCCAGTGGAACAGCTGGAAGCTGGGCAGAACGCTACTGGCCTCTGCCCACAACAGTCACCTTTGCAGGAGCTCCAGGGTGAGAATGCAATCGACACCTCACTACTGCAGCTGGAGCTGATATCAGTGGATGGGACTGCAGTATGCAATCCAGCAGAAGAGCTGGCAACAGGGCAGAGTGCTGCTGGCATCTGCCCCCAACTAATAGAAGATGGATTTCCTGTGGTAGTGGATGGGACTTCGGTTTCCACTTAAAAATCCCCAGAAAAAGTTCTGGCATTGGGACAGGAGGATGTCAGCCTTGTTCTACAAGCACTGGCGGATTTTCATAGAGAAAAAGTATATGAGACTACTGTCTCCACCTGGGTAACACAGGGATGCTGGGTAGTTGGCCCATTTCCCCAACAGAATGATGGAGTGAGCCCAGTTACCCTGTCTTCTCTCCAGCGGCTAAATGGACTCCAGGGAGAAGGACCAGTCCACACTTCTCCCCAGCAGGGGTTATGTTCTACAAGAGAGGCAGAGGTTGGCTGGGTGAGTAGTGATCTGTTCTGGACAATTTGTTTGGGGTACTGTGAGGGTGCAGACATTGGGGGACTGGAACTACAGACTAACTTCAAAGTCAACCCGTTTGAGGTCTCCTTCTGTGTTAGTCTCCTGCTGAAAGGGGAGATATGTGACGTGAGTCACTTTGGTTGGGGGGCTTGTGGAACCCAGATTGCTTTAGGGAGGTTGGGAGACTCCTCGTCCAGTTTCCCCAGTCCTTCCTAAGTGTAAGTCACCCTGTGTCTATTAGGGGCACAGGGTGACCAAGAGCCCCAGTCAGGTCTGCTCTGCACTAATCAGACTCTTGCTAGTGGGGTGGGGGTTTGTTGTTGTTGAATACCTGCATTCCATTGTTATATTGTTATTATGGGATGTGTATGTTGTGTGGATGTAACGCTCCTGCGTTTTTAGTATAGGCTGGATTTGCAGCTGCAAAATCTCCACTCAGTAGTCATGTAGAGATGTGTTGAATATCAGATCCAACTCTCCAGGACTCATCACCGTGGGCCTGTCAGCTTCAACATACAGATATATACACACTCGATGAGATGTCCCTGGAGTGATAGGATGTATATGATAGTATGAAGGTGATGTGCTGAAGGGACAGGTGTGAACAGTGACAAGGATGGTAATCACTTGATAGGTTTGTATAGGAGAGTTCAAGATGGTATTTAGGAATGCAGATAGGTTAGTATCGAGTATGCTAACAGGTGGTGAGGACAGCAGATGACAAACCCAGTGCAAGGATAGATAGTAGTAGACAGGAGAGCTAGCAATCTATGCAGCAGTGCAGATGATAGATGGTAGTAGGCTCAAGAGCTAGCAATCTATGTAACAGTGCAGATGATAGAATAGTATGGATAGGTAGTAACAGTCCTTAATGTGCATAGATAGATAGTGCAATAAGGTTATGGAGGGTTCCCCTGCGGGGTACTTATCACTTGTAATGTTAGTAGTTTAGAGAGGTCCAGTAGATAAGGAATGATCCGGTAGCGAGATACAGGGATCAGTAGCGAGGTTCCGGTCTGCTCCAGGTAAAGTGAATAGCTGGAGGTTCCGATCGAGAGACAGGCTTGAAAGCATGTGGATAACAAGGCAGGAAGGTAGGGAGAGATAGCCATAAGTAGAAGCGGTATGCCAGGAGTGATCAGGTAGCGAGATACAAGATCAGTGAGTGAAACAAGTCCAGGTAGCGAGATACATGAGCGAGTAACATCAGGTAGGCTGCTTCTGACATGGCTTGATCGAACCAACCATGCGGTTGAACGAACAATGTGAATGAGACCGCCGGCGGTTGAAATAGCCGCTCTGCGGCGCTCAGCAGTGACATCATCGTTCTTAAAGGTATATGCGTACCACCTGAAGAGAAAGGTGGGACGCATTACAGAGAAAGTGGTGATTAAGGGTACCGGAGGTACCAGAATCTTACAGTGGATTGACTAAGGGGGAGGGGTTGTCCCAGAAGTGTTTATCTCCTTGTGCTTTGTGTTTGAATAAACAGTTTGATTCTGGATGACTCCAAAGCTTGTACTGTCGAGTTTTGGGGTAACTATAGCCAGAATCACGGATCCCGTGTTCCAGAGCTTAGGAAGCAGGTTACTGGCGGAGATACCCAGTCGGTGGTGTCTGGATTCCATCACAGCAGTCTTTTATCAAACTCTCAAGTATCCTCCTGAGTCATGACAATGGAAGTTAAACTAACTGGTCTGTAGTTACAAGGTAAAGACTTTGATCCCTTTTAAATTACACTGCTTAAAAAAAATGAAAGGAACAATTCAAGCATCAAGTCAATTAAACTCCTGGGATATTGATCTGTTCAATTAAGTAGCAGAGGGGGTTGTTAATCAGTTTCAGCTGCTATGGTGTTAATAAAATTAACAACAGGGGTACTAGATGGACAACAGATAGACAACCTCCAAAACAGAATTGTTATACAGGTGCAGGTCACTGAAATTTCTTTTCCTACTCATCTATTCTGTTTTTCACTAGTGTGGCATTTGGCTAGGTTCAGTATCACTACTGGTAGCATGAGGCGATACGTAGACCCTATAGAGGTTGCACAGAATTCCAACTCCTCCAGGATGGCACATCAATACATGCCATTGTCAGAAGGTTTGCTGTGTTTCCCACACATTCTCAAGAGCATGGAGGATATTCCAGGAGACAGGCAGTTACTCTATGAGAGCTGGACAGGGCCAAATAAGGTCCTTAACCCTACAGCAGGACTGGTATCTGCTCCTTTGTGCAAGGAGGAACAGGATGAGCACTGCCAGAGCCCTGCATAATGACCTTCAGCAGGCCACTGGTGTGAATGTCTCTGAACAAGCAATCAGAAACAGACTTCATGAGGGTGGCCTGAGGGCCCAACATCCTCTAGTGGGCCCTTGTCAAGGTCTTACTTTGCCCTCCTGCTGGCAGCCATCTTAAAACATGTGCAAACTGCTGCCTCTTATAAACTCTGATTGCATCGTCAGTTGCCTGCTGCCTGGGCGTCGCACAGTGATGATGCTGCACACCTGACAATATCTATCACCTGATGGTTTGCAGTCTTGCCCTTGCGTTTGTGCTCCAAGGTGCATCTCTGCTAGAAGTCTTCTGTTCTCCGTGTTCCTCCGTGTATGACCTGGCTTGGCTGATGACTCTCCTGGCTCTTGACCCCCGCATCAGCAGACAATCTCGCATCGATAGACGACCCGGCATCGGTAGACTGCTCGCTTCTGGACGCGACCCCAGCTTGGATGACTTTCCACTTCTTGACTTGACCCCGGCTTGTTCCTGCTCTCACTTCTTCACTCTTGCTGTGCATTTATTGTTGTTTGCTCCAACAAAATGCTTTATGCACCTCCGTGTGGTCTGGTTTCCTGGTACCCTGACAGTCCTGTGCTCACTGCCCAGCACTGTAGAGCTCGACTAGCATTTGCCATTGAACATCAGAATTGGCAGGTCTGCCACTGGCACCCTGACTGCCATTAGGTATTGGGATGAAATCTTTGGACCCATTGTCAGACCGTATGCTAGTGCAGTGGGTCCTGGGTTCCTCCTGGTGCACAACAATTCCCGGCCTCATGTGGCGAGAGTATGCAGCCAGTTCCTGGAGGATGAAGGAATTGATACCATGGAATGGCCCCACGCTCACCTGACCTAAATCTAATAAAACACCTCTGGGACATTCTGTTTCAGTCCATCCGACGACGGCAGGTTGCAACTTAGTCTGTTCGGGAGCTCAGTGATGCCCTGGCCCAAATCTGGGAGGAAATACCCCAGGACACCATCCTATGTCTCAAAAGGATCATGTCCCAATGTTTTCAGGAATGCATACAAGCACATGGGGGAATAACAAACTACAAACAAACAACAAAGTACCATTTTGATTTGCTGCAATGAAATTTCAGCAAAATGTACTAGCCTGTTGCATAATTTTTTCACTTCCGGGGTGTCTTTGAATTCAGCCCTCTGTAGGTTGATAATTTTCATTTCCATCAAATGATGTGGCATCCTTTCATTCCTAACACATTACCCAGTCCATATCAGTGTATATGTATCAGTGTATCATATATATATACAGTATCTCACAAAAGTGAGTACACCCCTCACATTTTTGTAAATATTTTATCCATATCTTTTCATGTGACAACACTGAAGAAATTACGCTTTGCTGCAATGTAAAGTAGTGAGTGTACAGCTTGTATATCAGTGTAAATTTGCTGCCTCGAAATAACTCAACACACAGCCGATAATGTCTAAACCGCTGGCAACAAATGTGAGTAAAATGTCAAAAATTGGGCCCAAATAGCCATTTTCCCTCCCCGGTGTCATGTGACTCGTTAGTGTTACAAGGTCTCAGGTGTGAATGGGGAGCAGGTGTGTTAAATTTGGTGTTATCGCTCTCACTATCTCATACTGGTCACTGGAAGTTAAACATGGCACCTCATGGCAAAGAACTCTCTGAGGATCTGAAAAAAAGAATTGTTGCTCTACATAAAGATGGCCTAGACTATAAGAAGATTGCCAATACCCTGAAACTGAGCTTCTAAAACCATATAGTAGTTTAACAGGACAGGTTCCACTCAGAGCAGGCTTCGCCAGGGTTGACCAAAGAAGTTGAGTGCACGTGCTCAGCGTCATATCCAGAGGATGCCTTTGGGAAACAGATGTATGAGCACTGCCAGCATTGCTACAGAGGTTGAAGGGGTGGGGGGTCATCCTGTCAGTGGTCAGACCATATGCCGCACACTGCATTAAAATGGTCTGCATGGCTCTCGTCCCAGAAGGAAGCCTCTTCTAAAGATGATGAACAAGAAAGCCCGAAAACAGTTTGCTGAAGACAAGCAGACTAAGGACATGGATTACTGGAACCATGTCCTGTGGTCTAATGAGACCAAGATAACCTTATATGGTTCAGATGGTATCAAGCGTGTGTGGTGCTTAATATATAGGGGGGTTGTACTGCGCTTCAGGGATTTCGAATAAACTTCTTCAATATAATAAATATATAAAAATATACAAGGTGCTTCTATACATATATTATAACCATATAATTATTAGATGATGCACTAATTCACTTTAAAAAAACAGGCACTTTATAGATATATTTACCTGGATTGAGATACATAAGCACCTTATATATATATATATTGTTTATACCAAGTGATATTATTTTACACATGTTTTTGTGGTTATAATATATGTATAGAAGCACCTTATATATTTTTATATATTTATTATATTGAAGAAGTTTATTAAAAATCCCTGAAGCGCAGTACACCCCCCCTATATATTAAGCATCTTAAACTGTTTTTTTTTTTCTTTTTATCAGTCACTGTATGTGCGGCATCAGGGTGATATATTCTTTCCAGGATAGCGCAGGAACCATACTCTTAGAGTAAAATATATCCCTTGTATAAGTTTGTGTGGTGGCAACCAGGGGAGGAGTGTGTGAAGTGTGTCTTGCCTACAGTCAAGCATGGTGGTGAGAGTGTCAGGATCTGGGGCCGCATAAGTGCTGCCGACACTGGGGAGCTACAGTTCATTGAGGGAACTATAAATGCCATCATGTACTGTGACATGCTGAAGAAGAGCATGATCCCTTCCCTTTGGAGACTGGGCCACAGGGCAATATTCCAACATGATAATGACCCCAAACACACCCCCAAGACAACCAGTGCCTTGCTAAAGAAGCTGAGGGTAAAGGTGATGGCGTGGCCAAGCATGTCTCCAGAACTAAACCCTATTGAGCATCTGTGGGGCATCCTCAAACGGAAGGTGGAGGAGTGCAAGGTCTCTAACATTCACCAGCTCCATGATGTCGTCATGCAGGAGTGGAAGAGGGCTCCAGTGACAGCCTGTGAAGCTCTGGTGAACTCAATGCCAAAGAGGGTTAAGGCAGTGCTGGAAAATAATGGTGGCCACACAAAATATTGACACTTTGGGCCCAATATGGACATTTCCACTTAGGGGTGCACTCACTTTTGTTGCCAGAGGTTTAGACATTAATGGCTGTGTGTTGAGTTATTTTGCGGGGACAGCAAATTTACACTGTTATACCAGCTGTACACTCACTTCTTTAAATTTAAACCAAGCCTGTCATTAAAAAGTCTCTACAAATTAGAAACAATGGCTTTGAAATAACAGAGCTCAACTCTTTGAGGCCACAAGGGTGTATGTAATTTGTTCCAGGTTCTTTATTCACCTTTATTTTGCTTAAATGTTTCTGGACCATGTACATTTTTGGAGTTTGTCCTATTCTATTTTGCAACATGTGTTTGTTTTGAATTTCTGTGGCCTTGATCTCCTTTTTAGCCCCCGTTCACATAGGGGCGACGCTACTTCGCACCGCGACCTCTGAGGTCGCGGTGCGAGCAGCGCGCCGCGACCTCGGAGCGGCCGCCACGGACTTCATAACATTGAAGTCTATGGCGGTCGCCTCCTGGTCGCCCCAAAGAAGCTCCGGACCCTTTTTCTAAGTCGGAGCGACTTGTGTCGCTCCTATTAGAACGGGTACGCAGCTTCCCTATGGGAGGCGACCTACGGCGACCTGTGAGGCGACCAGGTCGCCTCACAGGTCGCCTTAGTGTGAACGGGGGCTATTGTATTCTTTGTAACTTTCAAACAATGATATTGTTCCTTTTTTTATTTTTATTCTTTATAACTTTTTTAACTTTGGATATGAGTTTAAAAAAGGTTTTATTATCCCATCATCTGGAAACTGGCATTTGAGCCCGGAATCGTGGATCCGGTTCTTCGCGGATTGGAGGCGCGGGGTATAACCCGGGCTTCTCACTTTCTTCGGGGGGCCTGCTGGCCTTTGATGGAAGACTTGATGGCACAGGAGGGCCCCTTTCGCCTGGGGTTCTGGCGGGCAGTCCAACTCCATCATTTTTTGCACTCTTTGTCGGACCCTTCGCTTTTTGCGAGGGAACTTACGCCGTTCGAAGTCCTGTGCGTAGGGGAGGGTGGGCTGCCTAGCCCTCTTTCTAAATCCTACAGTTTGTTGATTACCCCGGCAGATGACTATGCGATACCTAGTCTGGGAAAGTGGGAACGGGACCTCCAGCTGCAGTTGATCTCGGCTCAACGACTAAAGATCTGTACCCTGGCTTTGAAAACCCCGACCTGTACGAAATTACAGGAATTGAATTATAAAATCCTTACCCGTTGGTACAGAGTCCCCTCTGTCCTACACAAATTCTTCCCGGACACGTCGGAGCTTTGCTGACGCTGTGGGGAAAGTGTAGGGACCATGCTGCATATCTTCTGGTCGTGTCCGCGGATTGCACCCTTCTGGAAGGAGGTACGGGCGCTTCTGGGAGAACTCACAGAGCGAACCCTCCCGGACACCCCAGAGTTTTATCTTTTACACTTGTCCACCATGCCGATTTCCAAGAGTAAAAAGTCAATTATCCCGCACGTGCTCTGTGCTGCTAAAGCCTGCATTCCGATGCTTTGGAAGTCGACTAAAACCCCCACTATACAGGATTGCACGCGTAAATTAGTGGAGATCAACCGGATGGAGGATCTCACACTCACGGCACAGAATAGAAGGGAACGATATGAGAAGACGTGGGGATTCTGGAACGCTTTCATCTTCACTGACAAGGGGAAGTCCCTACTGGGCGCTTAGAGCTGAGGATTGAGCTGGCGCTTGATTGGCGGGTGACGCAGTCGGTGTCGGGCGCCCCACCTATCCCCCACCTCCCCTCTCCCCCCCCCCTTTTTTTTTTTCTCTTCGCCTTCGCCCCTCTGTTTCCTTCACTCTTTCCCCTCCCTTGGAACTCCTGCTCTGCACTTCCTTATCTTGTATTTTCAACATTCTATAAAAGGTTGGGTAGTGACAGTTTGGGAAAAGTTGTTGATACCCTGCTGATATCTTGTATCCCTCTACGGGTGTCTTGAGCTACTGTAGTTCGGACGAGTCCCGAGGGGGGGGTGTTTCGCCCCCTCTTTTGGACGTGGAGACTTGTTTTTCCAGTTCTCTCTTGCATTAATGTACTACCATTCTTGACTGTTTATTTTGTATGGAATATGCTTCCCCTATTTGACTGGGGTATTTTTCGATCACGGTTGTATTTATGTTTGTTTTTTCCACTGTACTGCCTTTCTCAATAAATAAAATATTTGGAAAAAAAAAAAAGGTTTTATTTTTAGCCTTTTTAACTTATTTTCTATGGGAATATATTTTGCAGTGTGTTCACATACAGTCATTCTTATTTCTGTTCTGTATTCTTCGATGATTGAAGCTTGGGAAAAAATAATGGACTTTAAATGCAAGTAACTAAAATTAATGATATTTATTAATCTAAATTAAAAATATTTTTTGCGCACAATAACACAGTAGAAAAAAATCTAGAAAAGATTAACCACTTTTGGACTGGAAGGATTTGCCCCCTTAATGACCAGGCCATTTTTTGCGATTCGGCACTGCGTTACTTTAACTGACAACTGCGCGGATGTGCGACGCTGTATCCAAATAAAATTTACGTTTTTTTTCCCCACAAGCAGGACTTTCTTTTGGTGGTATTTGATCACCTCTGCAGTTTTTGATTATGCGCTATAAACAAAAAAAGAGCGACAATTTTGAAAAAAAAAAAAAACAGTATTTTTCACTTTCTGCTAAATAACATTCCCAATAAAAAAAACCTAAAAAAATCAAATTTTTTCATCATTTTTGGCCAATTTGTATTTTGCCACATATTTTTGGGAAAAAAAAATCCCAATAAGTGTATTTTGTTTGGTTTGCGCGAAAGTTATCGCATCTACAATCTAGGGGAAAGATTTATGTCATTTTTATTTATTTATTTTTTTACTAGTAATGGCGGTGATCTGCGATTTTTAGCGGAACTGCGACATTGTGGCAGACATAGCGGACCACTAACTGATATTTTTTACACTATGGAGGGACCAGTGACGTTACTACAGTAATCAGTGCTAAAAATATGCACTGTTACTGTACTAATGACACTGGCAGGGAAGGGTCTAACACCAGGGGCAATCAAAGGGTTAAATGTGTACCTAGGGGGTGATTCTAACTGTGTGGGGGCCAGACTTGGTGGATGGAAACAGGGCTCCTGTGTTCCAAAATAACAGGAACACGGGAGCCCTGTTTCAATCAGTGACAGATGAGCGGTGTGCCGCGTTTACAATGGCACACTGCCTTCTGTCACCCACTGGAGCCGTTGCTTAGCTGCAGGGCTAGAGAGTGGGTGCGCGATCGCGCCCGAGACCCGCTCCCGCGAGCTGACGTACCCATAGGTCGCTTTGAGCAGGAGAGCCAGCCTGCCACAGTATATCTGTGGCGGCTGGTCTCTAAGTGGTTAAAATATGGTTTGGCCTAAGTATAGATCCCCAAGAGGATAGGTTATCATATATAGAACTAGATGCAACAAATAATACATTAGCATTACATATCATCAAGACATTGGGGTATCACTTGTCCTGATGAGTTCCGCTCTACTCTTCACGACCTTGGTCACTTCTTCAGGAACTTTAACCATCTATTACAAATAAAAAACATACATACATACGTAGTAACATAATACATATGGTGTCTTCCACACATCAGACACTCACTCATGTCTCGGAATCCACAGATTCAGCGCTCACCCCCTTGGCTCGGAAGGGACACCCTAGGAGGGTATTCTTCGATGACAATGAAGAAAGAAATGTTTAATTCCCACATGTCAAGCTTGTCTAGCAAGACTTTCTGTACAACTAGGAAATGCTTACCTAATATAGTTAAGTACAAAATATATTTTACTGACTAGTATAAAAGTTTGGTCTTAGGTCAAGGAGGTTAAATAAGATCTGCTTTGTTGATATTATTTTTCAGTTGAAAATTTATGCCATACATAATTCACTCTGAGTTAAGAAAAGCTACATAAGCTCAGTGCGAGAGTCAGTGGAAAACATTTTGTCCAGTCAGATACTTATCAGGCTGTTTAGAAAACAGGCAAATTTAAAGTGGAGGTCCAGGATCTATCTAACTAAGCCTAAATCTGCTCCAATCCCCTTCTAAATCCTATACTAACTTCTCTGTAGAAAGAAGATGCTTATTCTCACCTATTCTCAGGGTTCTCCGGTCCGGTCATGTGATCAGCTCCCAGCAGCTGACTTCAGTAGAGAGGACAGATGATCTACAATGAATACCCCATAGTAAGCCTATGATTCCTGATTGGATTACATTTTGAGGTTGATTTACTGAAGGCAAAAAGACTGTGCACTTTGCAAAGTGCAGTTGCCCCAGAGCTTAGTAAATGAGGTAAAGCTTTCCTTTGCAAAAAATAACCAATCACATGCAAGGAAAATAAAAAAAATATATATATATTTTTGCTTGCACATGATTGGATGATAGAAGTCAGCAGAGCTTCTGCTCATTTACCCTTTTCTGGACCGCCCCAAGTAGATATACGTACCTGTATGTGATTTCGTGCACTGTGTTGCCATATGGAGTTTAGGCGTAATCTCCCTTACCGTGTTGTGATGATGAGGAGGAGTTATGTATAAATTCCCATTAGAGATTGTAAATATATTAATGTAAATATATATATACATGTATGAGATATTGAGTTTGATTTTACATTTAGTTGAGAGATGATTGTCACTTATATGAAGTTGTGTGATTTTCAGTCGGCAGTCAGTTCTAGGAACCTGTTTAACAAGTCCATTTAAAATGCAGGCCTAAGCTACCAGGGGGCAACTGCTATTTACATATAAACATACTGATAGTATCATCCTGTGATTACATATTTGGGAGCTAGACTTTCTGGGGCCACAGGCCTCAAGGACACATCTTGCATATCTTAAGTAGCAATTTCAGAGCTACTCCACAGTGAGGAGTAAATCCCCCCCCCCCAAACAGAGAGGAGTGGTTAGAAAGAGGCGTAACTATGGGAGGGGGAAATGGTCCAATCTGGGAGGAGATACGCCCACAGGGAGGAATAGGGCATGATAGCTGAACCAATGAGAATTGCCCTATACAAGGCTATGGGAGATGGGTCTATATTAGCCAACACTGGTGAGACCTCACTTGGAGTATTGTGCGCAGTACTGGAGGCCATATCTCCAGAAGGATATAGATACTCTAGAGAGAGTTCAGAGAAGAGCTACTAAACTAGTACATGGATTGCAGGAAAAAACTTACCAGGAAAGGTTAAAGGACCTTAACATGTATAGCTTGGAAGAAAGAAGAGACAGAGGGGATATGATAGAAACTTTTAAATACATAAAGGGAATCAACTCGGTAAAGGAGGAGAGCATATTTAAAAGAAGAAAAACTACCACAAGAGGACACAGTTTTAAATTAGAGGGGCAAAGGTTTAAAAGTAATATGAGGAAGTATTACTTTACTGAGAGAGTAGTGGATGCATGGAATAACCTTCCTGCAGAAGTGGTAGCTGCAAATACAGTGAAGGAGTTTAAGCATGCATGGGATAGGCATAAGGCTATCCTTCATATAAGATAGGGCCAGGGACTATTCATAGGATTCAGATATATTGGGCAGACTAGATGGGCCAAATGGTTCTTATCTGCCGACACATTCTATGTTTCTATGTTTCTATGTAAGGTGAGATAGAGTGACTTCCTGTTTGGCATGGGAGAGCGAGAGGAATCACTAAAGGTAATTATGAAGGATTAAGGGTTTACATTGTATATTCTCTTTGAAGGGTCATAGTGTGTTTGTATATGAGTATATACTCTATGCATTGTATTTGTTCAGTTAAACTAGGAATATTTTACATTTTGTAGTATGTACAATAGGTAGATTGTTGTAAATTAAGTAGGCTTTTCAAACTATATATATATCAATAAATAATTGCTGTGTTAAAGTTTTCATTCACAGTCATAGAACTCTCATTATTAACCCAAATATTGTCTGAGATAAATTAACTCTCATATTGTTCGGGTAACATAATTGGCAACCATGAAACATTGACCAGTCTGAAAATATTTAATACAGCAAATACCGAGATTTGTGTATGGTTATTGAGCTGGGTTTAAACTGAGGCAGTTTCCCGGTAGTCTGAAGGACACAGCAATTTAATCTAGGAAAAACAATGAAAAATTGTTTTACTGGGTATTAGAAAAGGATACACCACAGAGTTTTTTTAAAAAAAAAAAAATTCCCATAATTATGGTTATATATATCAGATGAACTTTTGCATACCGGTCACTGTAATTGGGAAGATATATCTGTTTGCGGGAGAATTTTGTTTTTATTTTTTGTTTTGTTCTGTGAAAGCTTACCAAGCATAATTTCTTGCGGTGGCTTCTTGGATGAAGTTGTTATTTGAAAACCACTGAAAGGGTGTCGTTTTTATTGTTGAGTTTTGAAAAATCTCACAATTTCTAGTTTTTTGTTTTAAACACACAAAGGATTAGCTTGTTTCAGGGTTCCTTTTGTGTTCTTTTGTTGAATAAGGTTCAACAAATATGTGTTCTTGGTTTTAATAGGAGGTTTTTTCTTTAATTGTTTTAATATTTTGTTTTTTTTGTGATTTGTCTTTTTACTATTTTGTTTTTGTTTTTAAAGACGCACAGGAAGTACTTGATTCTTGTTCTCTCTTGTGTTCTTTGTTGACAAGTTTCAACAAGTCTTAGCTGGTTTTAATTTTTTATTATTTTTTTTCTGTATTTGTTTTTTTTTTGGTAATCTTTTTATTATTATTTTTTTTTGTTGTTTGTGTTTTAATAACAAAAACTTGATATGCTGGTCTTCTATTGTGTTTGGTGGTGTTGAGGAAAAAGTTCAACAAGTTTTGGTAGCCTTTGTTCATCATTGTGGTCAGATTGAAAACTATCTGGCAGAATCGTGGTATAGTAAGTCTGATCTGGGTTAAACCACGTTAAGATACCAAACTGTGGAAAGTTGGTTATTGAAGCTAATATCAGGATAAAAAGTTTTTTTAATTATTAGAAAAGTCTAAAATAGGTTGCATTCAGCATAATCTTTTAGATTTAAGTCTGTTTACCTTTTGCAAAATGAATTGGGGGGTAACCCATTGGTATAAACACCACATTGTTTACCCTTCTATTGTCTACCTAGAGGCTTGTTTCTGGGGAACTCCCTAGTGTTTGCAGCTGGCTACGTGCTCTATTGTACTTGATCTATTGTGTTCCGGGTGGAGACTCAGACAAGGGAGGCTATAGATTATTGTGATAATTATCTGTATGTCTCCAAGAATATAAAAGTCACATTTTAAGTTTTCAAACTTGTTTCTTTTCTCTGTTTGGGTTTCTATCTATTTATTTGTATTTTTCTCTTTTCTTTATAATTTTTTTTTCTTCTCTCTTTCTTTTCTTCTTCTTTATTCTACTTGCCTTTACTCTAAGTGACTGTATAGTACAGGGGAAAGGTGACTTTATTTTTAGCCTACCAATTTTGCATACTTTCTAGAGGTGATGGCGGCCATGTCCAGTTTAGAAAGTTTTGTAGCAACTTATACTCTTAAACATAAGAGTAATGATTTTGCCTGTGATGCTAAAATTAAAGAATCTCCTTGGGCCTATGTCCAGGAGTTATTTGAAGAACAAGTAAACACCACCAAAAAGAATAAAAAGCTCAAAAGTCTAGCCATAGCAGGCATGTATGCTGCTTGCATGGCTATGAATGCTAAAATACAACAATTGCAAAAGTCAGCTGATAATAACCATATTAAAAATTCAGAGAAGGAAAAAGAGAACACAGCTTTACACAACCAGGTACACACATTAACTACCCTTAATCAAATGATTAAAGCCTCCCAGGAGGAAAAGGTTAACAAGTACAAATTGGCTCAAAAGAAAGTAGTACAATATAAAGACATATTAACAAAAGTTGAGACTGAACGGGACCACATAATTAGTGCATACAAAGTGGTCCAAGATCAGTTGAATGAAACTAAGAAAGGAAAAAGTACAGACCACACGCAATGACAGCAAAGAGAGTCACAGCTGTTACAAACAATTTCAATACTTAAAGGACAGGCTGCGGTAGCTAACCGGCTTGGACATGGTAAAACGACTGCACCTACCTGTGCCTATGAAATTGGGGACAGTGAGGACTATGAGGAGTATTGGGGTGAGGAATGTATAGATACAATCGCAGAGCCACAGGAAAATCGAAAAGACACCAGGGGCACAGATCCTTCAGAGTTTGTGGAACAAAGATTCACAAATGAGGATCAAGACAAGTTTCCCATCATAAGTAGGACCCAGGTCTTCTCCTTCCCTGAAGGAAATCGAACATTTTTGGGATTTGATAGTGAAGGGAAGGAGGTAAGTTCTAATGCATATCCTACACAACCTGTAAAAACACTCATGAGTGTGGCTGATTTCATTGGTAAAATTAAATCTAATGAACAAATTATTTCACATGCAACCAATGTACAACAAAGGTGTGAGCTTTTAGGGGTAAAAAGTCAAAGGGACCAGCTAGCACATAGTCAGACCGAGGCAGAGAATAAATGAGGGTTGTCTGCACCCTCATGTCAGGAGCGGCGGGTCCAATTTCCCCATACCAGGGATTGCAATGCAACTGGTTTGGGTATTTCTAGAGGCAACAGGAAAGTATCCCCATCAGAAACTTGTGCTAGGCTGAGCAACTCAGTGGAAGGGGGGAGCTCTAATAAAAGTGCCCCATTATCTGGTACACTGCCAGAAAAAGTTGCTAATCCAGTTGTAGGCATTGAATATTCACAGTCTATAACTACACCAGTGGTTAAGAGACCATTTAAAACATTACAAAAGGTAAAATGCTACACATGCGGATTATTTGGCCACATTGCAAAATTTTGTTTGTCTCTTGGTGAAAAGATAGTGACACCCAATCAATATAGGACCCAGAGGCGGGAAGTTGAAGTGTATTCACCACGCTGGGGAACCTGGCCTAGAAGTACTAAATATGAAAAGATCAGATCAGGCATTCCTTCCTCAACTATGCACGCTGAGAATGAATTTTTGCGGTATGAAATTCTTTTTTTGTTTACAAAAGATTTTATTAGAAAGTCATAAAAAAAGAACAATACAGGTCAAACATGTATCATCGTACAAAAAAAAGAATATTTTTTTCTCTCTTATACAATGCATAGAGAAAAGACATGAAAATTGCATAAATCACGAAATATTTACTGGTCAAAATATAAAAGCTAATCGCTAATCAAACAGTCCGTTGTTAGCATAGGGTCAAAACCTTCATTCCAAATATATCCCATCTCACCTGAAGCATAAAGAAATCTACACATACCTATCCCAAAGATCCCACTTAGCATGGAAAGTCAACATTAAACCATGTAGGGAGTGAAAGATTCTTTCTGTTAGCTTGATGCATTCCATTCTGGAAAGAACCTGAGACCACAGTAGAGTGTCTGAGCGCCAATTAAGGGCAATCATCCAGTGAATGGAGCACATCAGTGTGTGTATCAGATTGGAGGTGGAGTTGTGAACTACTGGAACTTTCACAACCAGAAGACACATCTTTGGTGTAAGAGATATCACCAAACCCACCAGTTTAGAAATGAGCTGTTGAGCTTGATTCCAGATTGGCCGCAATAGATTGCAGCTCCAAAAAATATGGAGTAGGTCACCTTCTTCACTACAGCCCCTGTAACAGCTAGCAGAAACTGAGCCGTAGAAGGTGTGTATTAGGGAGGGGGTCATATACCATCTGGTAAGAAGCTTAAGAGGGGACTCTCTGCAAGCACTAGAGCGCGAGCATTTACGCATATTTGACAGCATGCGATGCCATTCAGGGACTGAAAAGACACAGTTAAGGTCTTGCTCCCATTTCAGCATATATTTGTGTTTTTCTGGAAGAGTGAGTGTAACAAGATGTGAATATAACAATGATATAAGCCCTCTATTCCTAGATGAGGAAGAACATATGTTCTCAAAAACCGTGAATGGTGGGTTCAGTGATAAAGAGCCCTGTGCTTGGAAAAACTCCCTGAGAATATCATAGTGGTTTGCGGTATGAAATTCAACAGCTAAAAGTGGAAAGAGATGATTTTGTCAGAGAATTCCACACTTTTAAAAAAACGTTTATCGAATCCTTGAATTTGAAAGATAAGGAAGGAGGAATTTGCACAGTGGAAAGATCCCAAATAGGAATGGGGAAACAAAGAATATAACGTCTATTTCGGTGGTCTAGAATGTTGTACGGTTTGATTTCAGTATGTTTTATGGAAAAGGGCTAGATTACTAACTTTCATCTATAAGTTTATATTTTACAGGCTCAGTGAATTCATAAAAAAATACTTACCCATAAAGCAGGTGTGTATAGAGATGTGTATATATATATATACCTAAAAACACACACCTAACAAAGGTAATGTATTCTAGGCTAGGTACTAGGACTTCATTGTTTTAGTTTTTTTATGTTTCTCTTTATTTCAGAAAGGTTAAAAATTTGGCAAAACAACAGACTAGCTGTGTCTGTTTTCTTTTATGCCATAGTTAACCGGTTGCCGACCGCCGCACGACTATATACTGCGGCGGTCAGCCCCGGCCAGGCAGAGTGACGTATCGGTACGTCACTCGCCTGTCACTGACTTGCGAGCCTATCGCGGGCGCGCGCCCGCCGCGGCTCGTTCACAGACAAGTCAGTGCGTGTGACCGGCGGACTCGATGTCCGCCAGTCACACTGCGATCGCTCCTGTGAAGGGAGAAAGACAGAGCGGCTTGTGTAAACAAGCTGCCTGTCAGTTCTCCCTGTGTAAAAGTGAAGATCTGACCGTTCTACTATGTAGAACGGTTGATCTTTGCTTTTACACCAATAGGAATGTCCCTGCACAGTTAGAAGCACGCCCCTAGGACACACTTAACCCCTCCCTGTCCAATAAAGTTAACCCCTTCGCTGCCAGTGTCATTTTTGCAGTAACAGTGCATATGTATAGCACTGATTACTGCAGTAATGTCACTGGTACCCCCAAAAGTGTCAAAAATGTCAGTCAAGGGTCCGATCTGTCCGCCGCAATGTCGCAGTACCGAAAAAAAATTGCAGATCGCCGCCATTACGCGTTAAAAAAAAAAACACCAAAAATGACAAAAATCTTTCCCTTTGTTAGTAAACGCGATAACTTTTGCGCAAACCAATCAAAATACGCTTTTTGCGATTTTATTTACCAAACATAGGTAGCATAAAACAAATTGGCCGAAAAATGTTAAAAAATTTTGATTTTTACTTTTTTTTTTGGGGAATTTAATATAAAAAAATGTGAAAAATATTGTTATTTTTGCAAAATTTACGCTCTTTTTTTGTTTATAGCGCGTGATCAAAAAATCGCACAGGTGATCAAATACCACCAAAAGAAAGCTCTGTTTGTGGAAAAAAAAGGATGTCAAATTCGTTTAGGTACAGCGTCGCACGACCGCGCAATTGTCCGTTAAAGTCACGCAGTAAAAAATCGCAAAAAAACCCCTGGTCCTTTAGCAGCCAAATCCTCCGGGGCTTAAGTGGTTAAATTACATGTAAGTTTTTTTTTTCCATGTTTTATTTCTTAATGTATGGTTCTTTTCTCCCTACCCATAACGTATGGCATTCAATCTCAATGAATGGGTGTGTCTGTGTGATGTAATGGATATGTATGAACTGTCTATGGGTAAACAAACATTTTTTTTTTCAGGGGTATGAACATACCATGGGTCAGAAACTGTAGCAATTTTTTTTGTTGTTTCTCTTTTGTCTTTTCCTGGAGCTTGGAGTGAAATTTCATTCACTCTGATACTCAGAAACTACATAACACATTATTTTGTACCTTATGGCATCTTATATTTGGTGTTTTTCTTTTTTTTTTTTTGTTCCTTTTACCAACCGAGTATATGGGGGTGTGTCTTTACATTTTTTTTTTAATAAATGTACTGTCGAGACTGATTCATTACCTCTGCTGGAAGTCTGTTATTAAGAACCTCTCATAGAGGTTGAGTAAGGTGTTATTAATCATCTCTTAGTCTTGTATTTTAGGAACAATACACAAACATACATCGGTGGACAAGGCAGATATGTCCCAGACATGACAATATTCTTTAGGAATAAAAATAACTCAGAGGACCGTATAGCATGTTTTTTTTTTTTATGCATGCTTTAAGGAGAAGCCTCTGAATTGGAGTAATTACAGTCAGGCCTACCTACATTCAAAAATTTTTTTTGGTGTCTCTTTCATGAACCAGAGTTTCTCTCTGTACGTTTTGTTTTTTCAAAGTCTGACTTACACAGTCATGTTAAAAGAGGACCTATTGATATGTTAATTCCCCACCATACCGGGAGTGTCTTTTGGACAGCTGCAAAGTTTGCAAGCATTTTGATTTTTTTTTTGTTTTGAACTAACGTTCAGCTTAATTTCTCTTTAAAAAGAGAAAGGTGTAGGGCAAAGGTAGTGTGGAGCCAGCACCAAATCTGTACGTTTTTAATTTTAATTTTTTTTAAATTATTTTTTTTAATTTTTAATCTTTATTTCCTTTTTTTAATATATTTTTTTTATTTTATGTTTAATTTTTATATATTTGTTTTTATTGATTTATTTTAAATTTTTTTTAGTATTCTAATTTTTTTTGGTAACTATTTCTCTCCTTTATCACCTTAATTTGTGGGGTGATTCCATATTTTTGTTTTTTGCTATAAATAAAAAAAAAAAAGAGGGGAGTATGGGGAACATTATAGTGAGAACATTTAAATATTGCTATAGCATATTAAAGCTTCCATAGAGCATGTTGTGTATGGGCCAGTTCACAACCGTTTTGTATCCCTTCAACCATGGAATAATTGTGTTATATACTTTTATTGAAGCTCCCTCTTGTCATTTAGCTATTACCAACTATGGCAATAGGAACAATAACACCAGGTTTTGGGCAACAGTCACTCAACAATTGTTTTTTTGTACATGTTACACAAAGTCCGCTCTACAGCTCAAATATGTGGCAGTCATCACATGTAGTCAGTTTTTCTCTCCAAGTTAAAATCATTGGTCAATTTTTTTGGGGTGCCATGATTAAGTTCAAAGAGCAACGCTTGCATATCATATAGATATACTGGGACTTGTGAGACAAATAGCTGACCTGGTATAGTACAATTGTACTTAAAAGTAATTTAATTTAGTTTAGTGATTCCCGAAGCCACGAGTAACTGGTGACATCACACTTATCCGCATTTTGACATTACGTCATTTTGTCTGCTTGATTGACACTGCCTACTCTGTTCAGAGCCTGCTAAAGGAATGACCTCTGTCTCACAGCCTGCCAAAAGGCATGACTCCTACCGTAGCTACATACGTTAGCAAAGGACTAAACTACGTGCACAATTGTGTGGCACCAGCCAAGAGCCCATCGGGGTTTGGATAACTGAACACAGTTTCAGTAAACAGAGTCAGTGGTGAGTTGTGGGTAGCAACAGAACCCCCCTGGAGACTTGAAGGGTCACACACCACACAGTGATAACCAGCAGAAGGCAGGGCAGAGTTATCTGCAGGCATATGACAATGGATGAATAAAGTGGGTGATGAAAATCTAGAAGCACCTGGCTGAAGGGGGTAACTATTCAAATTGATAAACATTTCAATGAAAGAGGGTCTCACTATTATGTCGCAGTAAATCTATAGCAAGGCTAAACAAAGGTCCTTACTAGGGTTGAGCGAACACGGACTGTATTATTCGTGTTCGTACCGAATAATTGGATTTTTGTTACCCGAACACGGACCCGAAAACTTTACTGTATATTAGGGTAAAAATCCGTGTTCGGTCATTTTATTTTCGGGTTTTGTATGCATTGGCGCGCTTTTCATGGCGGGCTTTCAACAGCCAATCAACAAGCGTTTAACTGGTGTGCCTTAAGCCATCCCAGCCATGCCTACAAATGTATTAGTAGCTGTGATTGGCCATCTGAAGCATGTGACCATGTCTTTATAAGTTCGAGAGCCCCAGCGCGCTGCGTCATTCTGCTGTCGATTAGGGAGAGAGCACACATCATACGTGCTGGCTGCTGATTAGGGACAGACAGGCAAAAATCATTTGTGTCCAGATAGAATTGAGGGACAGGTCGGAGTGTTTTAGGCAGGGCGAGTTGTAGGGCATTTTAGGGCGAGGCTGCTGATTTTTAGGGTCAGTGTTCTACAATCGATTTTGCTGTGTGAGAGGGGGGGGGGGTTTGCAGTGACCGATCTTATCAATCCTTTTAGGGAGAGGCTGGAGATAGGCAGGTGTCAGTGGTCCACATCGATTTTGCTGTGTGTGGGGTGCAGTGAACACAATCTTTTTTGCCCACTGAGGAGGAGGGAGAAAAGTCTTTTTCTATCAGTCACTGTGTGCAGCGTTTTTCCTTCAGTGCTGCTGTGCTGACTGTGATAATACACTGCTGTGTTCACATGTGCTATTATTGAGTGATTTCAAAAGTTATACACTTTTTTCTATTCCACTATTCAATATACACCCTTGGGTTAAAAAAATTAAATTGTGGCATAATCTGTACTAATCTAGTTAAAAATTACAAACTTAAAAGGGGAATTTTTTTTTCCCCTCCATAGCCTGCAGCAGAGCTGGTTCACATCGATTTTGCTGTGTGTGGGGTGCAGTGAAAACAATCTTTTTTGCCCACTGAGTAGGAGGGAGAAAAGTCTTTTTCTATCAGTCACGGTGTGCAGCGTTTTTCCTTCAGTGCTGCTGTGCTGACTGTGATAATACACTGCTGTGTTCACATGTGCTATTATTGAGTGATTTCAAAAATTATACACTTTTTTCTATTCCACTATTCAATATATACCCTTGGGTTAAAAAAATTAAATTGTGGCATAGTCTGTTCTAATCTAGTTAAAAATTACAAACTTAAAAGGGGAATTTTTTTTTCCCTCCATAGCCTGCAGCAGAGCTGACTGATGTAAGACACTGCTGTTCACATGTGCTATTGATAAATCACACCAATTTTATATCATATTTTCTATTCCGCTATTCAATAAAAACCTTTGGGTATAAACAATTAAATTGCGGGATAGTCTGTGTTGGTACGTGTGAGATACACCTTTCCAATTTTTGGGGTGCATCTCATACTTCTGAAGATTTGAGGGTGCTGCCTGTTCCGAACTCCTCCTACTTCTCATCCTGCCTTTGGGGGTACCAAAAATAGTAATTGGGGCCTAGTCTGGTTCTGTACGTGTGAGATACATACACCTTTTTTTGATAATATTTTCTATTCCGCTATTCAATAAAAACCATTGGGTATAAACAATTAAATTGCGGGATAGTCTGTGTTGGTACGTGTGAGATACACCTTTCCAATTTTTGGGGTGCATCTCATACTTCTGAAGATTTTAGGGTGCTGCCTGTTCCGAACTCCTCCTACTCCTCATCCTGCCTTTGGGGGTACAAAAAATAGTAATTGGGGCCTAGTCTGGTTCTGTACGTGTGAGATACATACACCTTTTTTTTTATAATAATTTCGATTTCGCTATTTAATCTACACCTTTGGGTAAAAACAATTAAATTGCGGGATAGTCTGTGTCGGTACGTGTGAGATACATACACCTTTTGATATCATATTTTCTATTCCGCTATTTAATCAAAACCTTTGGGTATAAACAATTAAATTGCGGGATAGTCTGTGTCGGTACGTGTGAGATACATACACCTTTTGATATCATATTTTCTATTCCGCTATTCAATCTACACCTTTGGGTAAAAACAATTAAATTGCGGGATAGTCTGTGTCGGTACGTGTGAGATACACCTTTCCAATTTTTGGGGCGCATCTCATACTGCCGAGGATTTGAGGGTGCTTCAGTCTGCCTCCTGCCTGTTCCGAACTCCTCCTACTCCTCATCCTGCCTTTAGGGTACAAAAAATTGTAATCGGGGCCTAGTTTGTGTTTGTACGTGTGAGATACACCGTTTTGTAAAATTTGTCCTATTCCGCTATTCAATATACACCCTGTTTGAGTGTAAAAAATTAAATTGTGGGATAGTCTGTATCGGTACATGTGAGATACACCTTTTTAAATTTGTTTGGCGCATCTCCTTCTACCGCCGAGGATTGCAGGGCGCTTCAGTTTGCCTCCTGTTCCCAACTCCTCCTACTCCTCTTCCTCATCCTGCCTTTAGGGTACAAAAAATTGTAATCGGGGCCTAGTTTGTGTTTGTACGTGTGAGATACACCGTTTTGTAAAATTTGTCCTATTCCGCTATTCAATATACACCCTGTTTGAGTGTAAAAAATTAAATTGCGGGATAGTCTGTATCGGTACATGTGAGATACACCTTTTTAAATTTGTGTGGCGCATCTCCTTCTACCGCCGAGGATTGCAGGGCGCTTCAGTTTGCCTCCTGTTCCCAACTCCTCCTACTCCTCTTCCTCATCCTGCCTTTAGGGTACAAAAAATTGTAATCGGGGCCTAGTTTGTGTTTGTACATATGAGATACACTGTTTTGTAAAATTTGTCCTATTCCGCTATTCAATATACACCCTGTTTGAGTGTAAAAAATTAAATTGTGGGATAGTCTGTATCGGTACATGTGAGATACACCTTTTCAAATTTGTTTGGCGCATCCCCTTCTACCGCAGAGGATTGCAGGGCGCTTCAGTTTGCCTCCTGTTCCCAACTCCTCCTACTCCTCTTCCTCATCCTGCCTTTAGGGTACAAAAATTGTTATTGGGGCCTAGTCCGTGTTTGTACGTGTGAGATACACCGTATTATAAATTTTTTCCTATTCCGCTATTCAATATACACCCTTTTGGAGTGTAAAAAATTCAATTACGGCATAGTCTGTATCGGCACGTGTGAGATACACCTTTTAAATTTGTTTGGCGCATCTCCTTCCACCGCCAAGGATTGCAGGGCGCTTCAGTTTGCCTCCTGTTCCCAACTCCTCCTACTCCTCTTCCTCATCCTCCCTTTAGGGTACAAAAAATTTTAATCGGGGCCTAGTCTGTGTTTGTACGTGTGAGATACACCGTTTTTTATCCTTTTTCCTATTCTGCTATTTAATATACACCCTTTTGGGGTAAAAAACATTAAATTGCGGCATAGTTTGCATATTTGACTGTGAGATACACCCGTGCGATACTGTTGTTGTTTTTTTCCGCTATTCAATAAACACCTTTCTAGGGCAAGATCATAAATTACAGAAATATGAGGAGACCGTCAAATAGGGGCCGTGGCCTGGGTCGTGGTGCTGCTGGTAGAGCTCCTGTTGCAAGGAGAGGACGTGGTCGATCTGTGCCAGCTACACGCACAAGTGAAACACCTTCCTCAAGTGTGAGTAGGTGACAGAACCTGCATCAGTATTTGGTAGGGCATCATACGCCTCTAGAAGTGATGAGGCCAGAAGAAGTAGAGGCGATAGTAGATTGGTTTGCTGCTTAAAAGTGCCTCCAGTTCCTTCACATTGTCTCCCACCCAGTCTACAGCAGTCTCTTCTTCTTTTTGATGACTCTGTCAGCAGGGTTTCCCAGGGCCATCCACCTAGCCCTGCCCCAGAAGTGGAAGAGATTGAGTGCAGCGAAGCCCAACCACTTATTTCTCAAGATGAGTACATGCAAGGACCATCGCAGCACGTCTCCGATGATGACGAAACACAGGTGCCAACTGCTGCGGCGTTCAGAATTGTGGAGACCGACAAGGAGGGCAGGGGTGAAGACTGGGTGGAAGATGATGTGGAGGACGATGAGGTCCTCGACCCCACATGGAATGAAGGTCATGCAGGTGACCTGAGTAGTTTGGAGGAAGAGGCGGTGGTCGCACAGAGCCACCAGCACAGCAGAAGAGGGAGCAGGGTGCAGAAGCGGAGCGGCCGTGCCCTAGACACTACGCCTGCTACTGCCCAACGCAGCAAGGGAATAAGCGCACCAAAGCCAGCTCAAAGGAGTTCTCTAGCGTGGAAGTTCTTTAGAAAATGTGCTGATGACAGGACACGAGTGGTTTGCACCCTGTGCAATCAGAGCCTGAAGCGAGGCATAAACCTTCTCAACCTGAGCACAACCTGCATGATCAGGCATCTAAGTGCAAAGCACGAGCTGCAGTGGAGTAGACACCTTCAAAACCAAGAAATGTCTCTGGCTCATCCTGCTTCCTCTTCTGCTGCGGTCCCGGCCGCTCCATCCACATCTGTAGTGATACCGGCACCTGCCACCCCGCAAACAGACGATCTGTCAGCAACACCACCACCTGGGTCACCAACCATCTCCACAATGTCCCGTGGAAGCGTTCAGCTTTCCATCTCCCAAACACTTGAGAGGAAGAGGAAGTACCCCCCTACCCACCCGCGATCCCTGGCCCTGAATGCCAGCATTTCAAAATTCTTGGCCTTTGAAATGCTGTCATTCCGTCTGGTGGAGACGCACAGTTTTAAAATCCTTATGTCGGTGGCTGTCCCACAGTACGTCGTGCCCAGCCACCACTACTTTTCCAGGCAAGCCATCCCTTCCCTGCACAACCAAGTGGGGGAAAAAATCAGGTGTGCACTGCGCAACGCCATCTGTGGCAAGGTCCACCTAACTACCGATACGTGGACCAGTAAGCACGGTCAGGGGCGTTATATCTCCCTAACGGCACACTGGGTAAATGCGGTGGCGGATGGGCCTGAGGCGGATAGCAATTTGGCGTATGTCCTTCCACCACCGAGGATTGCAGGGCGCTTCAGTTTGCCTCCTGTTCCTAACTCCTCCTACTCCGCTTCCTCATCCTCTACCGCCTACTCATCCGGACAACGTAACACCTTCACCACCAACTTCAGCACGGCCAGGGGTAAACGACAGCAGGCAGTTTTAAAACTTGCCTGTTTGGGGGAAAAAACCACACACCGCGCAGGAGTTGTGGAGGAGCATGGAACAGCAGACAAATGAGTGGTTGCTGCCAGCGAGCCTCAAGCCCGGCCTGGTGGTGTGCGATAACGGGCGAAATCTCATAGCAGCTCTGGGCCTAGCCGGTTTGACGCACATCCCTTGCCTGGCGCATGTGCTGAATTTGGTGGTGCAGAGGTTCCTTAAAAAATTACCCCGATATGTCAGAGCTGCTGCAGAAAGTGCAGGCCGTCTGTACGCACTTTCGGCATTCTCACCCTGCTGCTGCTCGCCTGTCAGCGCTGCAGCGTAACTTCGGCCTTCCCGCTCACCGCCTCATATGTGACGTGCCCACAAGGTGGAACTCCACCTTGCACATGCTGGAAAGACTATGCGAGCAGCAGCAGGCCATAGTGGAGTTTCAGCTGCAGCACGCACGCGTGAGTCGCTCTGCGGAACAGCACCACTTCACCACCAATAACTGGGCCTCCATGCGAGACCTGTGTGCCTTGTTGCGCTGTTTTGAGTACTCCACCAACATGGCCAGTGCCGATGACGCCGTTGTCAGCTTAACTATACCACTTCTATGCCTCCTTGAAAAAACAATTCGGGCGATGATGGAAGAGGATGTGGCACAGGATGAGGAGGAGGATGAAGAGGTAACATTTCCAAGGCTTTCAGGGCAGTCATTCACAAGGGGCTCCGAGGGTGGGTTCCTGCACACACAAATGCCAGGGACACAATTGTCCAGCAGGGGCACAGTTCTGGAGGATGAGGAGGAGGAGATGGAGGAGGAGATGGAACCATGTTCACAGCAGGGTGGCACCCAGGCCAGCTCATGGCCATCACTGGTGCGTGGCTGGGGGGATACAGAGGACACAGACGATACACCTTCCACAGAGGACAGCCTTTCGTTGCCTCTGGGCAGCCTGGCACACATGAGCGATTACATGCTGCAGTGTCACCACAACGACCGCCGAGTTGCCCACATTCTAACTTGTGCTGATTACAGGGTGGCCACGCTGCTGGATCCCCGTTACAAGGACAACGTACTGTCCTTAATTCACTCACTGGAGTGCAATCGCAAGATGCGCGAGTACAAGCGCACACTGGTAGACGCGATGCTGCTGGCATTCCCACCTGACAGCGGGGCCACAGTGGAAGCACAAGGCAGAGGAGGAGGAGGAAGAGGTCGCCAACGCAACCAGGGCACCGCCAGCACCTCAGAAGGCAGGGTTAGCATGGCCGAAATGTGGAAAAGCTTTGTCAGCACGCCACAACAAACAGCAGCACCAGCAGCTCATATGGAACGTCTTAGCAGGAGGCAGCATTTTACCAACATGGTGGAGCAGTATGTGTGCACACGCCTACATGTAGTGAATGACGGGTCTGCCCCCTTCAACTTCTGGGTCTCCAAATTGGGCACATGGCCTGAGCTTGCCCTTTACGCCTTGGAGGTGCTGGCATGCCCTGCAGCCAGTGTATTATCTGAACGGGTATTTAGCACTGCTGGGAGCGTTATCACAGACAAGCGCAGCCTCCTGTCCAGAGACAATGTGGACAAGCTCACGTTCATTAAAATGAACCAGGCATGGATCCCACGGGACTTTTCCGTACCTTGTGCAGAATAGCGATGGATACCGACCTTACCCAGCCATTGTTCTATTTTTGCTCTTTCTCACTCTTTTGGGGTGTACCCTCATTTAAAATTTCTGAAAAAAAGCAGTGTTGGCTACCTCGTCCTCCTCAGGGCCAGATTAACATAGGGGCTATTGGAGCTGCAGCTCCAGGCCCCTACCTTAATATAGGCCCCGGGTTGGCCATATTCACTGTTGCCGCTCTTCTGTCACTTGTAAGTCTGGCTTCTATGCTCGCTTCCCCAGGCAGCTCCCTCAGAACCTCCCCACACAGCACCAAGGCCGGACAAGGAGGGACAGTTGCCGATGCATGGATGTGTTTATGGGCTTCAGGGACAGCATCCCATGTTGAATTAGGCATGCATGGCTGCACCCTTCCTCCTCTGGGTGCATGCCAAGGCACGGCCCTTAAGGCCCTTCAAAATCCTCAGCATCAAGCCCATGACGCTCTTAATCTGGCCCTGGTCCTCCTCCACCGCCACTTCCACCTACACCGCCCATAGGTGTGCGCAGCCTATTGCATTAGGGTGTGCACCCCAAAGTTTAAATACACATGCATGAGTTTGCCTACATGTACATGGCCCCGATACATTACTCTCCCTGCTGGCAAAGTGAAATAGAGCAGAGCAGGTCCGAGGGAGATCTTTCCCATCTCCTCACTGGCAAACAGAGCGATAATGCTAATGTGCCCTAGGTGATTAGGGTGTGCCCAGGTACACCCGGCACACCCTGTGCGCACGCCTATGACACCGCCACATCCACCACCACCTCAACCTCCCTCCTACTCCATATGGGCCTCATCCTTCAGAGATGAAGAACATTGTTTTATTTTTCAGTTTTTTTTTTTTTTTGTTTTAAGTTATTTCCCTATCCACATTTGTTTGCAGAGCACTTGCCATGCTCTTAACTACGTTTTGCTGCCATTTGCAGCACTCTAGCCCTTTCCATTGGTGTTTTGGAGCCATTTTAGTGCCTGAAAGTTCGGGTCCCCATTGACTTCAATGGGGTTCGGTGTCCGGGAAAAGTTCGGCAAAAGTCCGGGACACGGACCCGGACCCGGACTTTTTTTTCAAGTTCGGCTGAACCCGCCGAACACGGACATCCAGGTGTCCGCTCAACTCTAGTCCTTACTACTCAGAATTACAAGATAAGCAGTCATTTGAATGCATATGTTTTAAAAGTACACGTGTTTCTCTCCCTACCTGTGTCCACAATAATAAAGTATAATCACAGAAAGCCAGGAAAGCTGGTCCATAGCCTTATACGGAATACGCTTTATCCATTTGGAATCCCTATGGAAGGCCGTCCCAGAAGCAAGAGCAACAGGACCAGATTTGCATTATGGACTTTCATACTATTATTATTGGACTATTGAGAACTCTTATCCTCATTTTATGTGTGGTTTGGACTCTTAGTATTTTTTTTTTATTTATTTTTTTTAATTTTTTTTTTATTATTCCATCATTATGGAGGTATTACATCCAGAACAAGTAATGAACTGCTGATACTGAGATCCAGGAATGTGGGTCTGTAGAGACGGAGAGTTTATAGAGTTTTTTTCAACTAGTTTTATTTCAGATAGAGTGACAAACGCTCAAAAGGAGATTACACCTAAACCATTATGTTATGTGGGGCCTTTGCTTTCTGCAGGCCCCAAGCGGGCATCTGTTGCCATATGGAGTTTAGGCGTAATCTCCCTTACCGTGTTGTGATGATGAGGAGGAGTTATGTATAAATTCCCATTAGAGATTGTAAATATATATTAATGTAAATATATTATTTATTATTATTTATTATTATTATTATTATACAGGATTTATATAGCGCCAACAGTTTGCGCAGCGCTTAACAAAATGAGGGCAGACATTACAGTTACACTACAATTTGGAACAAAAGGAATCAGAGGGCCCTGCTCGTTAGAGCTTACAATCTAAAAGGGAGGGTCAATTGATACAAAAGGCAATAGCTGTGGGGGATGCGCTGATGGAGCAAGAGAAACAGTGTTATTAGTTAGTGGCCGGGTAGGCTTCTTTAAAGAGAAGGGTTTTCAGGGATCGTCTAAAGATGGATAGATTAGGGGACAGTCGGACAGATTGGGGTAGAGAGTTCCAAAGAATGGGAGAAGCTCTGGAGAAATCCTGGAGGCGAGCATGGGAAGAGGTGACAAGGGAGCTAGAGAGCAGGAGGTCTTGGGAGGACCGAAGAGAGCGGCTAGGTTGATATTTTGAGATCAGGTTAGTGATGTAGCTGGGGGCAGAGTTGTGGATGGCTTTGTAAACTGTTGTTAGCACTTTGAATTTTATTCGTTGGGTGAGTGGAAGCCAATGAAGGGATTGGCAGAGAGGGTTGGAGGACACTGAACGGTTGGTAAGGTGGATAAGTCTTGCAGCTGCATTCATTATGGATTGAAGGGGGGATAATCTATGTAAGGGTAATCCAATGAGGAGGGAGTTGCAATAGTCGAGGCGAGAGATAACCAGGGCGTGAATTAAGAGCTTGGTGGTGTCATTGGTTAAGAAGGGCCGTATTCTAGCGATGTTGCGGAGGTTAAGGCGGCATGATTTGGACAGGGATTGGATGTGAGCCTGAAAGGACAGTGCAGAGTCCAGGGTTATCCCTAGCACCCTGGCATGTGTGGAAGGACTAATAGTTATTCCATTGATCTTGACAGAGAATTCTGGGGAAGAGGCACGTAGAGGAGGAAATATTATGAGCTCGGTTTTAGATAGATTCAGTTTGAGGAAGTGGTGAGACATCCAGGCTGATATGTCTGTTAGTAGATCAGTGATGCGGGAGGAGACTGATGGGGTGAGCTGAGGGGTAGAGAGGTAGATTTGGGTGTCATCAGCATAGAAATGGTAGTGGAAGCCATGGGAGGCTATTAGCTGACCCAGGGAGGAGGTATAGATTGAGAATAGTAGTGGTCCAAGGACAGAACCTTGGGGGACCCCAACAGTAAGAGGAGTTGCAGAGGAGTAAGTGGAATTGTAAGTGACACTGAAGGTGCGGTGAGATAGGTAAGATTCGAACCAGTGGAGAGCACAGTCACGGAGACCGAGCAAACTGAGTTTTTTGAGAAGGAGGGGGTGGTCAACAGTATCAAAGGCAGCCGAGAGGTCCAAGAGTAAGAGTATCGAGTAGTGACCATTGGTTTTTGCTGTTAGTAAGTCATTTGTAAGTTTTAGGAGAGAAGTTTCTGTGGAGTGTTGCCGGCGAAATCCAGACTGAAGGGGATCAAGGAGGTTATTCTCAATGAGGTGCTTGCTCAGGCGGTTGTAGACTAAACGTTCAAGGAGCTTGGAAGCAAAAGGGAGTAAGGAGATGGGTCTTAAGTTATTAAGATTGGAGGGGTCTAGCGAGGCTTTCTTTGGTATGGGAGTTACTAGCGCATGTTTATATATATATACATGTATGAGATATTGAGTTTGATTTTACATTTAGTTGAGAGATGATTGTCACTTATATGAAGTTGTGTGATTTTCAGTCGGCAGTCAGTTCTAGGAACTTGTTTAACAAGTCCATTTAAAATGCAGGCCTGAGCTACCAGGGGGCAACTGCTATTTACATATAAACATACTGATAGTATCATCCTGTGATTACATCTTTGGGATCTAGACTTTCTGGGGCCACAGGCCTCAAGGACACATCTTGCATATCTTAAGTAGCAATTTCAGAGCTACTCCACAGTGAGGAGTAAATCCCCCCCCCCCCCAAACAGAGAGGAGTGGTTAGAAAGAGGCGTAACTATGGGAGGGGGAAATGGTCCAATCTGGGAGGAGATACGCCCACAGGGAGGAATAGGGCATGATAGCTGAACCAATGAGAATTGCCCTATACAAGGCTGTGGGAGACGGGTCTATATTAGCCAAGGTGAGATAGAGTGACTTCTTGTTTGGCATGGGAGAGCGAGAGGAATCACTAAAGGTAATTATGAAGGATTAAGCGTTTACATTGTATATTCTCTTTGAAGGGTCATAGTGTGTTTGTATATGAGTATATACTCTATGCATTGTATTTGTTCAGTTAAACTAGGAATATTTTACATTTTGTAGTATGTACAATAGGTAGATTGTTGTAAATTAAGTAGGCTTTTCAAACTATATATATATCAATAAATAATTGCTGTGTTAAAGTTTTCATTCACAGTCATAGAACTCTCATTATTAACCCAAATATTGTCTGAGATAAATTAACTCTCATATTGTTCGGGTAACAACTGGGTCTGGGGCGGTGACCCACTTCAACTGTGATTGGACACAGCAGGAGCCAATCAGCAGGTCCAGTGGACCCGATGCTCGCCGGAACCCAACGATCGTTCTCAGGAGAGGCAGAACTGCAGTATGCAGTTCACAAGGCAGGCCATTGTTCTGTGAGAGGGAAAGATGGAGATCTTGTGTTTCTGCTAAGCAGGAACACAGATCTCTGTCTTTCCCCAGTCAAAGCATCCCCCACACAGGTAGAAAGCACTCCCTAGGGGCGCATTCAACCCTTTTATCGCCCCTGATGTTAACCCCTTCCCTGCCAGTGTCATTAGTACAGTGACAGTGCATTTATTTAGCACTGATCACTGTATTGGTGTCACTGGTCCCCAAAAAGTGTCATTTAGTATCAGATTTGTCCACCGCAATGTCGTAGTCCCACTAAAAATCGCTGATCACTGCCATTGCTAGTAAAAACAATTTAAAAAAAAATCCATAAATATATCCCATAGTTTGTAGGCACTATAACTTGTTCAAACCAATCAATATACACAGGGTCCATGCCTGCACAATGTGTGCTGGAACAGCTGCTTGTAATCTACACCAGGAGTACAGTGACATGGTGACAACACAGGAGCACTATTAAAAGACAATTGTTATCCCATAACAAAAAAGTTCCTGAACAGTTGTCATTGCTGGATTACCAAATATTATTTTAATAAAAAACTGCATGTTTAAAAAGTTTAAAACAACTTTAAAGTAACTTTAACATGGTAAAGCTTTGTATGAGATTTTAGTGATGGGGTTTAGATCTACTTTAAACAAATGTGATGCAGATCCCCTGATGTAGGTTAAAACTTTTTTTCCAATTGATTTATATTCACTGGAAGTAATAGGATCTGTCAAATCGGAATAGGTAAATGCAAATTGGTTGGAAAAGAGTGTTGGCAGTAACGTTTAAAAGGAGCCAACACTGACCTAGGGATAAGCAATAAACAAAAGAATGAAAAGGGGAAAATGATCACATTTGTCCCTTTATATGTTGTAATTGTAAATAGACATCTTGGATTTTCTGTTAAAAGTGTGACATATATTCTTCTAGGCTGATATTCTGTCAGCTTAACTTGGATTTTAAAGCTATTTTCAGTCTGAAATGTTTCTGGCCTGAAATTCTTCCACCTGAGATCAGCTTTGTTTAAGAATCATAACCTGAGCCAGCATAAAGATAAACTCTAGGCAAATCTGAAAAAACACCACCTAATCTAGCTAGTGATCTGACCTACATTATATTTACCACATTCACAATTATATAACCACTTCAGCATCTGTAAGCCCCTTTATTGATCAGAGCTATTTTTACATTTCTTCTGAGGGCCTGTATAGAGGTATTTTTTTTACTTAAGATAATAAAGTAAAAATTACTTTTTTTCAGCACATATAGTGCCCTTTTTGGTGATATTGATTTTTTTTAAATCTATAAATGATGTTAAAATTTTGACTACTAAAAATATAAGGTAACAAGTATACATTTTATTCTATCATTTTTCTCATTTAAAATGACACAAAAACTGCATTTCTGGTACAAAGCATTGCACAGATATCTACCAATAAAATAATGCCATTCTTTTACAATGTCACACAATTTCATAATGCATCACTAAAATAATTAACAAACTAATAACACTAAAAAAGTTTAAATATTTCTGATTTAAAGAATTGAAAAAGAATAAAAAGAACAATAAAAAAGGGCAGAAAAAAGCTTAACTGGGGCTGCGGGGTTGATCATTACGTTTTTAATAAAGAGGAGCTCAAGTCTCCCCCTAAAAAAATAAAAGTCATCAACTTCAAATACTGTAGCTGCTGGCTTTTAATAAAAGGTCACTTACCTGTCCAGGGATCCAGGAATGACTCAGCACCCGAGTTGATTCTTCAACCGACTTTGGGTGCAGGCGCCATTAATTAAGGCTCCGTTCACATGTCAGCGTAGAGATCGCGGGCAGAATCACCGTGATTCTGCCCGCGATCCCGAAATCATTGCAAATCGCGGGACGCCTGTGCGTTGCCCGTGATTTGCAATGGCACCCCAAACGCTATGCGATGTTGCCGCGATTTCCACCTGCCGAATTGCGGTACCATCGCGCAAAAAAAATTGCGGGACGCATGACGCCCCAAAGAAGCTCTTGTACCTTTTTTGGGCGTCATGCGTCCCGCGATTTTTTTTGCCCGATGTTACTGCAGGTTGCAGGTTCTATATACAGTATCACCAAATTGCCTCCAAATATTGTCCTTTTCCAATATGTAAAGACAACTGCTAGAGGCAAGTCTATTCTGTGCTTAAGGCACGGGGACAGTATTTTATAGTACTTTAGTATCCTGCTTTATGCATTTTGCCTCCTACTCTAATTATGACTCAATTTTGACCTGTGGTTCCTGTTGTACTTCTCTTTCCTATTTTGTTCATGTATGCAGCCTGAATGTCACCTGCCATTGCCTTTTTAACTAAAAGTAATGTTACTAATAATAATATTTCACTCAGTTAATAGGCAATATGGAAGCTCAGGAAGTTTACTCATTAGCCAGATTGTTAAGGCTAATGTTGGCTCGGGTCGATCCCATATATGTATTGCATTTGCTACATGTTGTTTGTATGTTATATACAGCAGTTTTCTATTTCAATGTGCCTTGTTTTATCCAGGCATGTACCTACTATTCTCACTGCATATTGCTGTACCATGTTTCTTTTGCCTTCAATAAAAACCGTTTAAAAAAGAAAAAGGCTAATGTTGGCGAGTTCCCAGGCCTCATTATGTTCGTTAGTAAAATACATACATTTTTACAATATTTTTATTTATTTTTCCATTGAAAAAAATTAAATATTGCATATACATATTTCATATTATTCCGTTTAAAACCTGCAGAGAGTAGATTGCATTAGCTTAATGACTCAGATGAGTAACATATTTCCCCTCTCTTGTAGGTTTTCTCATAAAGACAGTGCTCAGTGTTTTGTTTGCAAGAGCAGTCAAGTGCAAAGATAGTGCTTGGCTTTGTTATTAGACACATTTCTTGAACTTAACATGTATTCAACATGGTATTCGTAATACAAATCTACCAAAGACTGCTTTAGTTTACCTTTAACTACTTACATTTAGTCATTCCAAATATTCTTCAAATAAAACAGTATCCTACATAATTAAAGTAAAGTTATTTTAGCTAATCCTAACATTTTGTTTTTATTATAGGAATGCAGCACAATAAACATTGGATATTATAAAGATGTTTACAGTTGTATTGAATCAAATCTTGCTATTTTTTGCAGCAAAAATTCCAAAAACAGCATATAAACAGAAGTCATTATTGGTAGTCTACATATTTGTCTCAGTACTGGTATTTTTTAAAAATATTACTAAAACCTATATATGGCTGTTGGCCCTGAAACTTCACTTAAAAAACTGATATGCTGCAATTTACATGGGTATACTCTAGTAGAAATTATTCATGGAATCTACAGTAAATGCAAAGAAACACATTACATACCCTACAGTTCAAAACTCAGAAGGATCTTTAGTACACAGTTGATGCTGAAAGACAGTATTTATTGTTCAAAAATATTTCCTTTTCAAATAATTTGTATTGCAAAGTTTGTCCTATGATTACTCCGCACTTCATCTCGGAGGGAATGATTTTTTTTTTTTTTTTTTAGATTGCTGTTTGGTAGATAGGATTGGATTTATGATTCTGAATGGAAGGTTGCTTACTTATTCTTTATTTACATACAAATGAGCTTCTGCTTCTGGAACAAGAAAGGTAGAATAGGCTAGGTTGTTTGATAGATTTCTACAATTAAAGCGAAGAGTCTGTCCTCTGGAAGTCCATTATCCAGCAATATTTGGCAGATTTTGAAAGTCTGCCTTTACTGGGAATGAGGCATATGAATATTTCTCCAAGAGCAGTTTCTCCAAGTTTTGTGAAATTAAGCAATTCAATTGGAAATATGAAATATTCCCTAGAATTATTGCAGTGCATCTATTCAAGTCTTGCAAAACAAACATTATTTAAAGAAAAAAAAATTGATATCTGGAATAAAAATGTATCTTTAACCAGATTTTTTTTTGCTAGACTTTATAAAAGTAAAATATGGAATCAAATTTATACTGAGAATTGGAAAGCTGATAGCCAAAGCAGTCATCAGTAGTAGAAATTTTTTTTTTCTTAGATATTCATTTAAACAGTCAGTCTAACCAAAATTAATGTTTTTACTTTGGGTGCTTTAACGATGAAAAGTTGATTCGCCTGCTAGCCTTTTGTTGAAAAAGGATCATATTTGTGCTCCCTTTTATTCCCATTTGCTATAGCTTTTTCAAAAGGCTGTTACTCTCCCTGTTGCCTTTTCATTTATTTTATCTTTTAGAGAGTGAAGCAGTAGGATGGAGAAGGCACCAGTTACAGTGGGAGGTGTGAGATGGGAAAACTCACAAAATGAGAGAAGCCAGCTATTGACTCAGCCCACACTCTAAACCATATAGGAAATATCAGATTTAAGTTGACTGATTTTTCCAGACAAAACAGTAAAAGCATGCCTATAGTGGAATCAATGTAAAGCCTAGACTCTTCATTTCTCACCACAAAAAATGTAAAGTTATACTTTCATTAAACAAATATGTAAAAAATGATGCTGTGGTTCCACCTGCCAGCCTCTACATCACTAGTACGTCCCTTCAGTACTGCAGGAATCACACATGATATAGTGACTCATGGGCAGAACCACATTTTGCAGCAGGGAGATGAGAGCATATAGCACACCTGGAAATATCAGGTGCTAAAGATTATAGATATGCATTTTGGTTTTACACATGATCACATGTACTTTTTAAAGCACAAATTACAGTCATCAACAACAAAACTATATATGACAGACAAAATATTAATGCTTTATTATGTTTAGCAGTATATACCAGTGATGATTAACTTACTAGATTTAGGGGACCTCAAGCATGGCCTCTAAAATCACCAAAGATCTGCATATAATATTCAGTATATATTATGTTTGAGAGACTTTTAGAGACTGTGGGTATGCTACAGGAGATGGTTAGACATGTTATAGCTGTAGTTGGAAACTGCAGACAAGCAGTTTGCAGGTGATCAAAGACTGGGGGCATGGCACAGGAGACTGCTAGAAGATCACTGCCATTACAATTCCATTACCAAAATAAGGTACTGCAGCTTTGGCAGCACAGGTTGGACATCAGGTTTGTATACAATAAGGAAAGCATAGCTGCACACTTATCTGGTGGAAAAAAAAGTCAGTACATTAAATGTTCCTGTCTCAGGAGATTTAATTCCAAAGATGATGAGCTTAGCAGCAGAACATGTTACTTACTGATGAACATTCATTGTTGCTTGCAAATTACATTTTATTCGTTTTAAGCGAATTTAAAGCAGAGTTCCGGCCTCAAAAATGACTTTCGGCCATCCACTTGCTGACATTAACCTGAAAAATAAATGGTTAGTCCCAATTCTTTTTTGTTTATTTACCTTGTTTTTGAAGAAAATATACTTACCTTCCCTCTACTTCCTCCCTCTGCGGCGCCATCACTTCCTGCTTGCGATGAATCCTGGGAGCTGAACGTCATCCCTCCCAGGAGTCAATGCGCCTGCACCGGCCCCGCTCATCAGTTCCCGTGCAGGCGCGTCATTTCCTGCTAAACAGCTTCTGGGCATGCCCCGAAGCTGTGCAGGGATGATGCGCCTGCCCCCGAAGTGACGAGCGGGGCCAGTGCAGGGCATTCTGGGACGAAGAACATACAGAAGAGGACACCCAAGAGGACGCCCTGGCTTCAGCTGCCCACACCTGAGATGGCAGTGCTGGCCAAGGAATTTTCAAGGTAAGTACAGTATTTCTTCTAAAAGGTAAGTGCGACCTGGGACAGTTCAGAGGCTATCCATTGTGGAATGCACTAGCCCTGACTGTCCCGGGGTATTTTTTTCTAAAAAACTTTTCTAAGGCCGGAACTCTGCTTTAAGCACATTCAAAAACAAAACTTTTATTGAAAAATATATGTGGGTTACCATTGCAGACCTTCTTAAAGTAGACCTTCTGTAAAAATGGAACATCTTCCTAGAAGGCACCACCTGTATAAGAAAAGATACATAGATGTTTGCCAAAAACACAACGTTCTAAGAAAAAAAATTAAAATGTTCTTTGAAAATCTGGCTTCCATTGCTTTCTGCGCCTCATGACTGCATGCAAGGAAAGCTGGGTGCTCAAAATTCTGCTATTGCAATGATTTAGGATGTATTGAAGATTGGTGATGAGCATTGTAGCCATGGGTTATTAGCTTTCAGCCCCAGGATATTGGCACTGTTACTTGTTTAGCATAGGACAGATAGCTTTTGGCACAGACAGCTTCCGCCCTGGTTAAGGCAAGTGTGCACACTGCAGGGCTATCATTAACTGAAAATATTAATTATTTGTCAAGGATGTCAAATCAGGCCCCCAAAGCATCAATAATGTCTATAACCACCCAAGGATTCACACCATTTTAAATTATAAGCAGTAGCTAGTCCTCGGGGACAAAATCAGGTGTAGAGTGTTTTGAAGCAGTTGAAAGAGAAATTAATGTATGGCAGCCACAGCAACTGTTGATATGTACCTTGGAGCATTGTCTTAGTGAGACAAACCACTTTACCATTCAGAAAAACTACAGGAAAATGCATTTGTCTACTTTTCTTTACAGTTTTTCCCAAATAAAACCAAGGAAATGTATATGTATTCAAATTTGCTGCCAAAGCTCTATCTGTCCAAAAAAATATCTATAAAAAGTTAGGGTAGACTACAAAAACTTAAAAGATGTGTGTTAAACAAAAACATGGCCTAAACAAAATAATTCTCTGAGGCTAAAGGGGATTTAGTGAGAAAAATGCCCCGGGGACTAAAAAGGTTAAACTGTGAATCTATGCCTACTTATGTATGGTTAACTTTAACCATTTTATTGTCTGTTTTTAAAGTAGACTGGTTTTGCAGAGGCTGCGCCAAAAAAAAGTCAAGCAGAGAACAAAGATTGTGCCACCAGTGCTGTCTGTGGACTCTCCAAGCTGATCTTCCCCCTTATTTATTTACAGTATCGTATTGCTGACTGTGGGGTAGATTTACTAAAGCTGGATCACTCAGAATCTGGTGCAGTTGTGCATGGTATCCAATCAGCTTCTAACTTCAGCTTGTTCAATTAAGCTTTGGCAATAAAACCTGAAAGCTGATTGGTTTCTTTGCAGAGATGCACCAGATTTTGCACTCTCCAGTTTTAGTAAGTAACCCCCTCCGTCTCTGTGTAGAGGTGATGTGGCTGCCCCCCTGGTGCTGGTGATCTTATGACTGACAAGGAATATTCAAGAAGCAGCAGAAGAAGTGCAGAAAGCACAAATTCACAGAATGAAAACAAAATAGGTGCACAGAGAGTCTTGCAGTGCAGATCCTTATGTGTAAGGTTCTCTTCAGCAATGAGAACAGTAAGCAGAATCATATTGCCTTAGATGTTCTCATACCGAACATTTAAAGCTTTTAGGCTCAATGCACAAGAAGTGCACTGCTATATTTTGGAAGGATTTAAAACAAGGTAAATCATTTAAAATCTTTTAAGATTATGCTTAGACACCATAAACATTTTTTTAAACAGATGTTCCCTTAAACATAGCAAATCTACTTAATTTTAAGTCAACTTTAAGTAAATGTCTAAAAAAAAACAACCAAAATGACATGACATCACAGCCATTCCAGTTGTTCGATGTGCTAAATGTCCTCATTTTCAACTTTTTACTTGATTTTAACCATTCAAGTAATTAGTAGTCAAGTAGCCACTTTTCAACCAGTAGATTTATACTGAAAATATTTTCTGCAAATCCCTGGCAAAAATACAATTTTCCACTTTATAAGTGAAGTAAAACTGATAACAGAAATCATTTTCCACCATAAATGCTTTAAATATGTCCCTAGTGGCTGTAGGGAACTGTGGAATAAATGGAATTGCAAGTGTTAAAATCTTTATAAAGATTTATATTAGAAAGAAAATGCAGAAAAAGAGGTTAAAATTAATGTCATAAATATTGTGAAATATTTTTTCTATTTCTCACAAACTCTAGATTTAACCTTTAAGTAAAAGTATGTTTTCCCTACATTTTTATTGTTTCATTTATTAGGGTACATATGTAATGTGATCTGGGGTAGGCTTTTCGTGACTAAATCATGAGGAAGCTTTGAATATATTTTGTAAGGTTGGAAGAGCCAAGTCCAGTTGTGTGGATGTTGCTTTGAGATATGACAAAACTCTGTAGTATGTATTTATCTTGCTCGCAAATGTTTTACTTTCCAATCAGTTATGCAGTTTTTTTTAAAGGTTTGCTCATAAGTGTCTGTAAAGGCATGTAAAAGTGCCCTCTGGCAACATATGCCTGCCAAGCAGTTAGATGATCCATGTTTTATCATTTAGACTCTATAGTATTTCCCTATAAGTCTTGCATAATGTATATTTACAATATGAAGGAAATAATTTCTATATACATTTTAGAATATTCACAAAGATTGAATACAGATTTAAAAACTGAACATAGCAAAATGAGTAAAAATGTAAGAAAGTCAAATGCATAAAATTCTAGCACTCTGAAAGATAGTTTACTTGGATAATTCTGACTTTTTGTTTTTAATGGTAAAAAAAAGAAGTGTATACATTTTGGTCCCTTCAATGGTACACACAAGATTGAGCTGGAACAGGACTTTGGATTTGGTTAGCTTGGTTTGTGGCATGTAACCTTCTCTATATTTTCATCACTTTGTTATTGTAAAGCAGAACAGTATAATAATTACATCTTTAAAGCAAATTGAACTGTCCCCTTCCAGCAGCTGCTGGATTAAGTTTAACCGGTTGCCGACCGCCGCACGACTATATACTGCGGCGGTCAGCCCCGGCCAGGCAGAGTGACGTATTGATATGTCACTCGCCTGTCACTGACTTGCGAGCCTATTGCGGGCGGCCGCGCGCCCGCCGCGGCTCGTTCACAGACAAGTCAGTGCGCCTGACCGGCGGACTCGATGTCCGCCAGTCACACTACGATCGCTCCTGTGAAGGGAGAAAGACAGAGCAGCTTGTGTAAACAAGCTGCCTGTCAGTTCTCCCTGTGTAAAAGTGAAGATCTGACCGTTCTACTATGTAGAACTGTTGATCTTTGCTTTTACACCAATAGCAATGTCCCTGCACAGTTAGAATCACGCCCCTAGGACACACTTAACCCCTCCCTGTCCAATAAAGTTAACCCCTTCCCTGCCAGTGTCATTTTTGCAGTAACAGTGCATATGTATAGCACTGATTACTGCAGTAATGTCACTGGTACCCCCAAAAGTGTCAAAAATGTCAGTCAAGGGTCCGATCTGTCCGCCGCAATGTCGCAGTACCGAAAAAAAATTGCAGATCGCCGCCATTACGCGTTAAAAAAAATGACAAAAATCTTTCCCTTTGTTAGTAAACGCGATAACTTTTGCGCAAACCAATCAAAATACGCTTTTTGCGATTTTTTTTTACAAAACATAGGTAGCATAAAACAAATTGGCCGAAAAATGTTAAAAAGTTTGATTTTTACATTTTTTTGGGGGGAATTTCATATAAAAAAATGTGAAAAATATTGTTATTTTTGCTAAATTTAAGCACTTTTTTGTTTATAGCGCGTGATCAAAAAATCGCACAGGTGATCAAATACCACCAAAAGAAAGCTCTGTTTGTGGGAAAAAAAGGACGTCAAATTCATTTAGGTACAGCGTCGCACGACCGCGCAATTGTCCGTTAAAGTCACGCAGTAAAAAATCGCAAAAAAACCCCTGGTCATTTAGCAGCCAAATCCTCCGGGGCTTAAGTGGTTAAATAAGCTAAATGCATTCCTAAGAACAACTTCTTATTCACAGAAAGTAAGGGTCCCACTCTCATCCCGCAGCTGCTGGCAGGAGACGGGCATTTCTATTTGGGCTACTGCTACTTTAGAAATGTAGTTCCCCCTGGGTCTTCTAAAGGCAGTTTGTAATTTCCACAGGTAGGGAGCGAGCTAGCATTTACCCCAGCGCTGAGTCCATGGCAATAATGGGGAGTTTTAAGCAAAAATTGGGCAGCAGTCACTTTTGATCTTTTCAAAGCTTTATTGTGAAACTTGAAAGAAGGTAATAGGAGAGACGGTAGGGGTCTCATATACCAGTAGCAGATCACCTACAGACTCCTTGGATCCATAAAAAGTACAGCTTCACAGTACCAGAACCTTTAAGCCAACCCAGTGATACTGGAAACACTTTTTTTTAGATTGTAGAGCAAGGTCCAGATTCACAGTGTCAGAACCTTCAAGCCAACCCAGCAACACTATAAGTACGTTTTGGATGTAGGTGTGTCTTCCAAACTAGTCACCAGGCCCTCCTGAAAGACCAACCTTCATCCTGGCTCTCTCCAGCAAGGGTCCTCCCCTTGGTCTTCTTTATTTGGCTTGGCTTCTTACACGCTGGGCAAGGACCACCTCAGAATTAGTAGGCCCCAGACAGGCTTCTGGACCTACATGTAAAACTCACTTCAGCAACACCTCCTCAGGCCAGAGGGGCCTGAGGCAAGAGAGCGAGCACATGGCCCAGTCCAAATATATATCCTCTCCCGGAATGTACCAGTGGCCAAGAAACTCCTAAAGGGCTGGCTGGAAGAAAAATATATATTCATAACTCAGTCTAGTTGTACTATCCCATACTATGGCCTGCGGTACCAGTGACTCCTACCAGCAACAGTCAGAAATGCACAACCTAATTGAGATTAGGGAATGACCAGATAAACTGTACACTCAATCTGAGCTGCCCAGCCAAAAACAAAATTTGCATAGTAGCCCCATATTAGGACCAGGGTGCTACAAGAGAAAACAAACAGTAATACATTGACCACCTTTTCAGATTCAGATTCAGAATACAGTACTTTATTGATCCCAAAGGGAAACATTTGAATTTTTGTTATCATGTTCCTGGAATGTATTTTGTTTATTTAAACTGAAAGTCCAAAATGGAACCTATTATTTGTTGCCTGATTTGTTTTACATATTCAGTTTGTTGTATTCCCTTGTCACCAGTTGTAAATATTCTAAATTTGTTTCCAGTAGCTATGTTGTCACTACTTCTGCAGTTATCTATGCCCAACAAGAAATATTCACAAACCTCAAGGCAAATATTTCAATCATTAAAGAACTAAACTTCACTTTACTTACCTCCACTCTAGCAATACAACATCCGCAAGCTCAAGTGACAGTGCTGAGTTTGACATCTTTGCCCATCTTCTGGGTTTTGCATCTTTGGCCATCTTCATTAGTGGATGCAATATGATGTAACTACTGCCCATGGGAGCTAATTAATTATGGCACCTGGTAGAGACCAGGACTGAACACTGTGCACTTTAGGAATATAGCGAACAGGAAGGCCAGCAGCCTTATTGCAGAAGAGACATTCTGCATTAAAAAACTTCCTGCTCACAATTTTCTCGTTAACTGAAAATAGTTGTTGATTCAGATGCTAAAGACCAACAACATAGTATGAAAAATGTCTCAATACAGACATACTTAACCACTTAAGCCCTGGAAGATTTTACCCCCTTCCTGACCAGGCCCTATTTTGCGAGTCGGCACTGCGTGATTTTAACGGACAATTGCGCGGTCGTACCCAAATTAAATTTTCCTTTTTTCCCCACAAACAGAGCTTTCTTTTGGTAGTATTTGATCACCTGTGCGATTTTCTGATCATGCGCTATAAACAAAAAAAGAGCGTCAATTTTGCAAAAATAACAATATTTTTCACATATTTTTATATGAAATTCCCCCCCCAAAAAATGTAAAAATCAAATTTTTTTAACATTTTAGGCCAATTTGTTTTCTGCTACATATGTCTGGTAAAAAAAAATCGCAATAAGCGTAATTTGATTGGTTTGCGCAAAAGTTATTGCGTTTACTAACTAAGGGAAAGATTTTTGTCATTTTTTTTTAACGAGTAATGGCGGCAATCTGCGATTTTTTTTTCGGGACTGCGACATTGCGGCGGACAGATCGGACCCTTGACTAACATTTTTTACAGTTTTGGGCGTACCAGTAACATTACTACAGTAATCAGTGCTAAAAATATGCACTGTTACTGTAAAAATGACACTGGCAGGAAAGGGGTTAACTTTATTGGAGAAGGAGGGGTTAAGTGTATTCCCTAGGGGCGTGCTTCTAACTGTGAAGGGATGTGGCTGTTTGTGTAACAACAGAGAAATATGATTCTACATAGCAGGACCATATGATCTCTGTTCTTACACAGGGGAGAATGACAGGCGGCTTTGTTTACATTAGCCACCTGCCTTTCTCCCTCTCCACGGGGAGATCGCGAGTGACACACGCAAGGACTGCTTAGGGAATGAGCTGGGGCGGGAGCGCTCCTCCGGCGGCGCTCGCTCGCCCCCTATAGGCTCACAGGCTAGTGACGTACCCATAAGTCACTTTGCCTGTGAGGGGCTGACCGCCGCCGTACATAGTCGTGCGGCGGTCGGCAAGAGGTTGAGGAATGAGTGACTCTTGACAAAGATGTTGATTTACTAAAGAGGTTTGATTTACTAGAGGACTGCAGTAGGTATGACCCCAATACAGCTATAAATGATAATACTGTACACTGACACTGTACTAATGACACTGCTTGGGAAGGGGTTAACATCTAGGGACAATCAGGGGGTTACCTAACAATGCCTAATGTGTAAAGTGTACTGCTTTGAAGGGAAAAGAAACAACCAGATTGCTGATCGGTGTACAGAGCCCTGTGTGTTTGTAAAAACAAGGCATTGTACTGTGATTGGACACAGGTTATCAGCAGGTCTCAACAATGAATCATTGGCTGGGACCTGCTGTCAAAACTGCACTGTGCAAGGCTAAACCCCCAAAGACCCTGCCTATGTACAGGTATGTGATCCAGCGGGGCCGAGCCACTCGCCGCAGTATAACTACTGTGGGCAGTCAGCAAGCAGTTAAATTAAAAACAGAACAAAGCAAAATAACCCCCCCCCCCCCAAAAAAAAAACAGACTGATCATCGTTGCTTTAAAACAATGGGTGTATATTGTAAGCATTGCCATGGTCATATTTCTTCTCAACAAATAATGGGGAAGCTTTGTGCAGTAGTCATAGTTTTCTCATTATTCATCACTTTACCAGATTTATCACAATGAATGGATATTTTTTGTGTAAACAAAGGTTCGTTTATGTAGTACTTTGCGGTGAAGTGAGGGCATTGGTGTGGACATCAGCATCCTCAAATAATCTGCCTAATCAGAATCTAATGAATGAGCATTCTTTCCATTTCATTCCTAAAGAGGTCAGATTGAGTAGAAATCAGAATCCAATAAATAGGACAAACACTGTACAAGCAGGATTAATTATGTTAAACATTACTCCACATACTCCTCCTAAACAGTATAAAGCAAGGAGAGCATGCAAGGATTTTTAAAGTTGTTCTAAAGCCTTAAGGGATTTACCTTAATGCATTCTATGCATTAAGGGGAAAAATCTTCTGTGCTGCAGCTGCCCCCCCAGACCCCCTCTTTTCCTTACCTGAGCCCATCCGATCAAGTGATGTGCATGAACACAGTGGCTCCCGACGCTCTCTCTCCTCATTGGACAGATTGATAGCAGCGGGAGAGAACAAAGCTTTATAACCACTTTAGGCAAGCAAAAAGCACCCAAAAATGTAACCCGTAATTTTTTATTTTTTTTAGGTTATGTTATGTTAAGGGCAACATCTAACAAACATAACTAGGTGTTATTCCAATTTGGTTGCAAAATTGGAAATATACTTTAAACCCCCATAATTGTCCTTCCTCATTGGCTCCAAGGCACTTGGCCTATAGGTAGTGTTGGGGTAGTTACTCAAAAAATGTAACTAGTTACTAGTTACTAGTTACTAGTTACTTCTGTAAATTGTAACCAGATTACTTTACTAGTTACTGCATTTGAAAAGTAACTTCACTACTTATTACTTTACTTTCCTCTTTCTTAATTGACCGTGTAGAAGAAGATACATGACACTCTTTCTGCATAGAGTTCATTGTATAAACACAGGCTTTGGGAAACATGAGAACAAAACCTGAAAAAACAGAATAAAACATAAAGTGCAACAAAAAGTCATAAACTTCATCCCTCTCTATTCTTCGAAATAACGATTGTATCGCACGGCTTGGGTAACGCAGGACAGCGCGTTCCTATAGCCTAGTAAAGTAGTGTAGTTACCTCCTATAGCCTAGTAAAGTAGTGTAGTTACCAATATTAGTATTGTAACTAGTTACATTACTTCGTTACCAAAAAAAGTAATGTAGTTACTGTAATCAGTTACTTTGTAACTAGTTACCCCCAACACTGCCTATAGGTGCAATTTCCACTCATGAGAGTATGGACTTTTTGCTTAGCAAAGTAAATCTTCACTTAGTTTAGCAAATCCTTATGTCTCAGGTGCAAACATATGCAGCAGGGCCAAAAAATCGTTTACTACTAGTGGGAAAACCTTCCACATCAGTTCTTTCCACAATTGTTCCTCCATGTATGTGGCTTATTGTTCCTCCATGTATGTGGCTTATTGTCTTTCCTGCCTTTGTGGTATGTTGTACCTAGGCCGTAGTATTAGAACGTTATGTAAAAAGTTCAGAAAACATTGCCGATTAGCGGAACTTCTCAGAGTACCATAAAAAGCCTCCAAAGATCTCAAGGTAAGGGCCATCGAATCTATACCAGACAAATTTCCACCGGCTAAACGTTCATGTTGACAACAAAAGTATTGGATTACACCCTAGATACCTTAACGCCCAAGGGTCTAAATTAAATTAATACTGTCATCTGATATATAATTCATCATCAGTACTTTTTATTTCCTATTTAGACTGATGTAGTTATTAATTTTGGGGTATTTAACCCTATTCATTGCCAATCTGCATTAAGCCTTTATTCTGTCTCTCTCATGATTTTCACTAGATAAATCTATAAAAACGGAATTGGAAGTTATTATTATAACTTGACAGAAAACACAATTGTTTTTGGGTCCTGCTCAAGTCTGAATATCTCCTTTTATCAGTGATCATTTTTTTTTCTGACATATTTACTCATGTTTTCCATTTTTCTGGTTTTTGTCATCATACTGTATCTATATCCTAACTTCACCGTCTACTTCAACCCCGGGGTGGTAGGTAGGCTCTATTACAGTACTTGTATCCAATAGGATGTGAACGTAGGTATATATGTGTGTGTATATGCATGTGCGTATACATGTATGCATGTGTGCATGCTCATTGATTAATTTATATAACTATTATATATTAATTACTTTAATATATTTTTTCTATATAATCTTAATAAAAATGTTACCATTTACATTTAATTCTCTTAGAGTTTTTATTAGGTATTTTATCTGTCAGGCACATTACATATCTCATATATATGCTATACATTTTTTTTTATATTGGTCCAACATGCTTGCATTTACTAAGCAGTCATATAAATACAAAATATCTTGTTTTGTCTAGGTTTTATATATTATTATACTTTCAGCTTAAAATCTATATGTTTTTTTCTCATTTACTTTTGCGATACCTTCTCATGATTCCAATCCTATTTGCATTGATTGCCACTTGCTGACTGCTAGGTTAGATGCCATTGATTTATTAGTTGATACTGATGTTCTTATGTATTTATAGGCAGTATTTGCTTTATGTCACTATGGTAGCTGCTTTTAGATAATGTTTCCTTTAAGAGTACCGGCAATTTTGTAATTGGGTTCCCCTTATATGCTTTTCATGGCAGCCTGGGGAAGGTCTGAGGAAGGTCTGAGGAAGAAGAGGAAGCTTCAAAATGTATTACCACTCCCATCCACTGCAGCAGGGCTCTTCACTGACGTAAGTCCCGGCCCGGCGCCATGTTGCATTCCATGCTGGTTGCCAACGCATTTAAATGTTTCCCGGTGTCATCTCCGCAGTCGCTTGACAGTGCAAGTGCCATACTCAGCAAAGACTACACAGGAGACCCTTCATGCCCAGCCATGTATTACTAGACATGCTTGCTTGTTTCTGCAAACATGTGAGTTGAACATTGGCGTGTTTAAATAAATTAAAATTATTTTAGTACTGCATTTAGTCTGGTGCCCCCCTGTTTCTTCCTTTCTATGTAGTCAGAAACTTCTCCAGCTTTAGTTACTGATATTAAACTGTATATAGGGAAGTTTTTAACTGCTAAAAGAGTTATTATGGAAGGATGGGTTTAGACTATAGTGCACATTATTGCATGCATGGAAGCCGCCTAGGTGCAAAAGTTAAACTGAACATTTATGCTGGATGGTTGAGTGTTCATAATGCTTGTTATGACAGGAAAGGAGTATTTTGAGTGGGGCACTGAAGGCTTCGGATTATTGTTTATTTTGCAATTCCTCTGTTGGACTCGGTCACCTGTTCTATGATCCAATAAATACCACTCTCTGGAAGAACCAAATTGCTGCAGAAGTTAGCTTGGATTGAAGGAATTTGTGGTGGAGTTATTCTTAATTTTTAGCCATCATCATCCATTATTTACAACACAAGCCACAAAGGAAATGATATTGTACATTGATAATATCTGCATTCTGTATTTATCTAATGGAAATGTTATTTTGTCATTTATTCTTTTAGTCTGTCTCTAAATTTATACTTGTATTACATCTCATGAATTACAGTTTAAATTTTATGTGCAAAACTGCATTTAGTAAATTGTGGAATGAGATTTAGGGGCAGATTTGTAAAGAAGTTATTCTGACATTCACCAAACATTCAATGCAGGTGAATCTTCCTGGTACTTGTGTTTAAATTACAGTGATTGATTTGCCAACTGCGAGTGTTTGGTGAAAGTCACCTTCACTTTCACTGCCTTTTTGCGGTTAACATGTCGGTTTTGTATGAAGAATATATGAGACCAATTTATACTATAAAATGGTGAGATTATCTATTAGGAATGTTGTATTTAATGGGATGAAAATTAAGAATTCTTGCTTTGGTCCATGCAAATGCAATATTGAAAGCAAATGCAAAATGAAAAAAAGGAAAATTTCAGTCTCCATTTCGAGATTAGGAAAATGTATTATGTAGGAATAAGATGTGGGAATCTGTCACCTGCTGTGTTGCTTCAGGTCATGTTCAGTATAATAGGAGTACTACCAGTTATGAATTGTACATATTGGAAAGAGCTACATTATTACTATTAGAAGGGGAAAAGGAGGACAGCAGCTCTGCATGCACCAGCCATGCATAGTCTCCATAGTATATCAATAATTAGGGAGAGCCAATAAGAAGGTCAGATTTATGTCCATATCAGAATGTTCTGCTATGTTATTGGCAACCAATCCTCTAATTAATTGTAAAATACAATAATAAATGATACATTATCCATGCTATAACCGTTCCGAGGACACTATTTGGTTTCAGCCAATATTGGAAACCATCTCTTTTTTAGATCCTATTCGTAGTGGTCGTGCTAACTTCCAGCACTACAAAAATTTAATTGCTCCAACAGGAAGCCCTTTAATACTATTATCGTTTTAAGTGTGGCATATCTTCCTTGGGGCAATGTGAACGGTTGCAGTTTATGAATTACCAGAAATATATTCATTTTTCACCATTTTCTCCTCTTTGCAAACATAGAAAACAGTGTTAAGGGCAGAGATGAGGTCTTCATTTCATACGTGAGGAGCCTAACCAAATACAATCTGTTGCATGTGCCAGAGAAAAACCCATAATTCTACAGTTGAATATGAAAGTAATTTAACCAATTCCTGGCCCAGGCCTGATTTACTAAAAGGAAATTCAGAAGAGTAATGAGGAATTTCTATAGTCATGCCTATGTTGTTGATTCACAAGAGCATTTGGATAATTGTGCATCCAACGAACATAAACTCCAGCCTGCTGTCCAGCCCTACACCTTTCTAACTATTAGCTGGCAATAAAAATAAAATTTGAAAAAACTACCTAAATTTATTTTTTACTCACCTAAAGCCTAAAAAAATACCTCCTGTTTACTTTGTATAATAAGGTTGTTTATTGTTATTTATAATAAAGTGTTTTCAAATTGTTCTTCAGATATAATGAAAGCACAAAGAGATTACATCTATCCTATTGTGCATTATAGCTTTTTTTATTTTTTGGTGCCCAAAACATGTATTTAGGAAAGGTTTATAGATGTAAAGGGACTTTGTTGCAACTTTATTCACTTTTTTACTTCTGCTATATTCATAATATATTCTTTTTAAACATAGATAGCTTGATTGCAATGGGAATACTTCCACACCTCTTAATATCTATGATTGTCTGGTGTTCTATTCTCAACTTTCTTTAAGTTTACAGGCCTCACCTGCTTCATTCGGAACACTCTCCAGCTGCTATCTCCAGGAGACATCCCCCACCTCCATTTCCTACCCCTCCTCCCCCTTTTTTTATTCTTTCTATTCTTCTCTATCTTCTTCATGTCTCTCCTTCTCATACTTCTCATACGCTTCTTCTATATTCTCTTATGCGGACTTCTTTCCATGTACTGTGGATTATATGTCTTATTGCAAACGATACATAGATATTAGCTTTTACACAGTACCACTTTATATGTATGATTATCTTTATTACAGTCCAGCTTACAGTTTGGTACGGGGTACAGGATATACAAGCAATAAATATATGTAGACATGACCTCACATATGTAGCACTGCCCCCTTGAGGACTGCTGAATAATACACTCTCGGGTCTCCCTGGGTTACCATTAGCAACGCTGGCATTCACAGATTAATACTTTACTTCTTGGCTCAGTCAATGATCAGTCCAGGGGTATGTAGTTGTTTTTGGTGTTTTATTTTAAATAGGGATGGGAGAAGGAAAGAGTGGGATACTCCAAATCAAACTATTCACAATGGAAGAGGACTCCTGTCTAAAGATGCAGCCCGGCTGCAGAATTACCTTACTACTAGATGAATTTAGGTAAAGTCTCTGTACAGACGACTTGGGTAGATTATCTTCAGGATACCCGCCTAGTATCCCCTTTCAATCCTGAGACTGACACCAATCCTCTGACTATACTACACCGGGGTAGACCCCTCAGGTCAGGCCCCTAGTACTCACGATACTGTTTTTGGAGTGTCTATACCCCTCCAGTCAGTTCTCTTGGGCCTCTGGGATCAGTTCCTTTCCTCTGGTCCCCAAGCCGACTGCCTGTGACCATGTGCCACTGCTACAGAGGAGGAGGCAGCTGCCATTTCCCCATTTCCCCTCTGGGACTCTATTCACCAGGCAAAGACCCCGCAGCACATGTGCTCCTGGCTTTTATATAGCATCCCATAATGCACTGAGACAGCAAGTCTCTAGCAATCACCGGGACTGTACGAAAGCCTGTGTACCAATTTGTCAGGTTTTCTCCCGCTGTCCAACATGCCTCTCTATTGGACCAGTGTGAAACACTATCTAGACCCAATAAATCACACACTGAGCACACTGAGCAGACCTTACTCACAGATCCTGCTCTCTGGTAGGCGGAAAGCAATATAGATTTCCCTGCTGCTCCTCTGATAGGCAGACAGAGCCAAAAACTATACTCTCTCACTAGCACCTACCTAAGAGGGTGCTAAATTTCTATGGATTATCCCACAAACTTGGAACGGTGGAAAAGGGAAATAACAAATGTACAAAGCCATGGGGCATTCCCCATTTGTGGCTGATAGACATAATAAATTACGCAAAAAATATATATATCTGCTGTACAAATATTCACAAGGTTATTTACACACAGCAGGTGCATTTACGTCAATGCACCCATGCCAAACGAAAAACTGCTTGGACGGGTAAAGAAAATTATCCAGTCTAGCTAACTAGATACAATATGTACGTTGCATAAAATGGCAGAGGGCCTAGCCAGAACCGGAAATCCAAAGCAAGCCTGCAAAGAAATTAGGTTAAGCATAGGGTCAATACATAAGTACTTACACCAGTAAGACTGTCCTCTCCTCAGAGGCAACTTTCTCACCACGTTGT